>NC_064867.1:33219133-33479133 GCF_024139225.1 Suncus etruscus | reverse complement strand
CAGTATAGGGAAGGAGGACCACTAAACTTACTGTGGTCACCATATTGCAATAAATCTCAATGTTATTATATAACAAATGTGTTTCAACTCAAAAGCCGAAAGCCTCCAAATCGATCCTGATTGACTGAAAAAAAAAAAAAAAAAAAAACCACAAAAACTGGAGGTAGGGCCCAGATATCTATGCAAGTCTTAGGGGACCCTCTGCAGTGTTGTGGGTCAGACCCAGATTGGGTTTATGTAAGGCAAGTGCCCTACCCACTGTACTGTTTCTCTGGCCCTTTTCTGTTCTTTTCTTTTTGGTTTTTGGGTCACACCTGGCAGTGCTCAGAGGTTACTCCTGGCTCTCTGCTCAGAAATCGCTCCTGGCAGGCTTGGGGGACCATATGGGATGTTAGGATTTGAACCACCGTCCTTCTGCTTGCAAGGCAAATGCCTTACCTCCATCCTATCTCTCTGGTCCCTCTCTGGACCTTTTCTAGAGTAGTTTGGTTTGTAGCAAACTTTGTCAAAGATGAAAAATAAGAAAGCTATAGTAAAATGGGGTGGGCGTTTGCCTTGCTCACAGTTGACACTGGTTCAAACGCCAGTATCACAGAGGGTTCCCTGAAACCTGCTAAGTGTGATTTCTGAAAAGCAGAGCCAAGAGTAATGCCTGAGCACCACCAGGTGTGATCCCAAAACAAACCAAAAAAAAAAAAAAAAAAAAAAACGGAAATAGCAAATTTGGCCACCATGACCCGTTCTGAGCACATAGACCCCAGGCAGGCAGATGTCACAACAGTTAAGGTCTCTCCCTTGGTCACTCACCTTCCCATCACACATGACCAGCGTATTGTAGTACACCCCTGCGCCATAGTTGTTTTGGATGGCTGTGATGGTCTTGGGCCCCAAGATTTTGAGGAAAGAGTAATGGTTCCAATTTTTCTTCAGGTTCCTTTTATGCCAAGCGAGAGGGTCATCCACAGCAAACACGAAGTCAAGCATAGAATCCTGTGAGGATGAGAGCAGCTTGGCTTAGTTCATCAATACATCAATACAGATAACATGCTGTCATGCTGGCCTGCTCCTGTAACCTGTAGGCAGGCCCACATAGCCCTATTGGGGCCACTGCTTTGCCAGGCTTGTAGAAAAAGACATCAAGGGACACAGTGAGTTTCTAACTCAAATTGCAGCAAGAAACATGGGCATGAAGTCCTGTGAGGATGTGCCTACCCCATGTAGCACATCACCCTAAGCACACACCCTGTTTTAATCCCCTCTTACACCCTACCTGATAGGCTGATACAGTGTCTATACCCCACTCTCCCCTAATATAAATATCCCTTTCCCACCCAAAATAAACTGAGTTATTCTCCCTAAGAGGCTGGTGGATGCTTCTCTACTCACCTAGGGTCCAACTTCACCATCGACTCTTATCTCACCAATGTCACTTACAGTCCCTTCTGTCCCCTAGTTTCCTTCCTGTGATCTCCTAATCTTATGTTCCCACATACAGTTTTCACCTGTGGACCCCATGGAATATTTTGGGGGCATCTAAGGGGACCTTGGGGCCCCAGTTAAGACATGCTGAGCAATACCGTCTTTCACTTATGTACTTCAATCTTGTTTTGGTTTTGGAGCCATACTTGGTGGTGCTCAGGAGCTACAATCCACTTCATTCTCAGGGGCTGCTGGAGATAGTACTTAAGGGATCATGCAGTGGTGATCAAACAAGGATCTCAGTGTACTGAGCTCTCTCCAGATCAAGCCCCAACAGATGGACCCTATAAAGCATCATGGAAGGGGAATCTCCCTTCTTCAGTTCCCCACCCATCAGCCAAATCAAGAGCACCTCAAAGAGCTGACAGGTCTTTTTATTTTTATTTTTATTTATTTTATTTTATTTTATTTTTGAGCTGACAGGTCTTGAGGTGGAGCAAGCTGCTAGGGGAGACCAAGAAATGATCACTCAATGGACATGAAAGAACATAAACTGTACTAACTCCACTCAGAATACGAAGATATATTCTCATATATTTGCTTTTTTTGTTTTAGGCCACATTAGCAGTAATTGGAGTTTATTCCTGGTGGGCTTGGGGGACTATATGGGGTGCCAGGAATCAAACACTGGTGGGCCAGGTGCAAGGCAAGTGCCTTCCCTACCTGCTGTACTATTACTCCGGCCCAGAGTTTCTTCTACAGGTCAGTGATGAGGTTCTGGGGTACAGCACATGCCTTGCAAGTGTTAGAGCCTGGGTTTGATCCTGGCACCCTAAAAACAAATAAAATAAAATGTAAAAAAATTGTGTTTTCCTAAAGTCTGCTATATCTCAATCTTGTAAAATGTTGGAAGGGTTCAGGAGGAAAAGCTTCTGATCTATTCTGATTACTAATCATGCACTATGATTACTCTCCCAGGTCATCAATTTAGTGGCAAGGATTACTTAAGTATCGATCCATTTATAGGCTTTATAAAGCAAAGCCCTGTGAAATAGCCTCACCAGGAAGTTAGGAATCCAATTGAGTCCAAGGACATATTACAAGCTAAATTTGCAGATATAGGAGGCCCTGCCGCCATGGACACTCTTTCCTCTTTTCTCTAAAGATAATCATGAGTGGGTAAGTACTGTGGGAACTCCGGAAGGAAGACAAATCCAGCTTGGAACACCAGTTGTGCCAAGACAGGCCCTCTCCAAACCTTGCCCTTCCCTTTCTGGTCCCGCTCCTGGGTCTGTGCTCAGAGCACAATATGGGGTTCTGGTAATGGAACCTATGTCTGCTTGTGCAGCATCCAAACTGCTGTACAGAGGCTCCAGGACCTGGCCTTCTCCCTCTCTGCTCTGTTTAAGTTGAAAAAAAAAAAACAACTGCAAATAAGGTTTGGCCAAGAAAAAAAGCAAGTCAGAGTCTCATTTAGGTGGGAAATACTGTCCTCCCTCACCCTCAAATATTTTCGTGCTGCCTCTAATCCTACCTCCACCTTGGAAGCAAGCTCTTTTCTCTCTATATATATTTACAAATGAGGAAAGTGTAGCAATGCCAAGAAAATTGCTATGTGGTTGCTATGTCGGGACCCGTGCCACAGTTCACAGGTTCTTTGGACACTGACTGGCCGGTGACCGCCCCCAAGGTTGCTATGGTCCTCTTATGAGTCTGGGGGTCCCTGGAAGCCAGGACATGCTTGTTTTGTTTTTCTTTTTGCACATAGATGTAATTTTCAAGCCAAGCTGTGCATGCAGCCCAGGTGTCTTCCAACCAATCAAACCACCGTCCCTGCAAAGGGAAGAGCCTAGGGGAGAGTGGTGTGGTGTGTGTGTGATATTCCTTTTCCTAAGTGTGTGGGTTTGTGTCCTTCCTTTTCCTAAGTAAAGGGAAGAGCCTAGGGGTGTGTATCCTTCCTTTTCCTAAGTGTGTGACCTTCTTTTTCCTAAGTGTGTGTGAGAAACCAGCGTCTCTGCAAAGGGGAGAGCCTAGGGGTGGTGTGTGTCCTTTCCTAAGCTGCCCACAACATCCCCCTGCTCAGCCAGGGTCAAGACACTGGACCGGCCTGTGTACATCCAACCCGTCCCATCCTTGACTTGCCATCTCGCCTCAGCATCAGCTCCCCCAGACCCCCCAGATCTCCATCTTTCGTCTCCTGCACCCTAGGGGCTGCCTCCACGGCTTTGCAAACTTGATGTGTCGTCCCAGGGCACTTGGGGGGCCCGTAACGAGGCAAACCTGCAGCTCTGAGGCTCCTGCAGGGGGTTGCGTGGTGGTGGTGGGAGGGTGGTCTCACCTTCTGGTTGGAACTGGGCCCCGCCTGGCGGAACACCCCCGAGCCATAGGCAAAAGCCAAGCTCAGGTCCTCGGGGAAGTGAGCCAGGATCTTGCGGAAAGCCACCCCCGAGCTCTGCAGGGCTTGCAAGGCCTGCAGGGCCATGCATGGGCCTAGCTGGGCTGGGCAGGGCCTAGCCCCAAGCTGAGTCAGAACCCAGACACCGCTGCAGGTGGCTCAGGAGGATGCAAAGAGTGCAGGTGGAGGTGCAAATCCAGGTTGTGGGGTCTGCAGGCACCAGGCCGGACTCAGGGTGCCAGGGAAACTCCCCAATCCAGCCAAGGGACTTGCAAACATCTACCTAGAAAGGCCAGCCCTGGCCCCACCCCCTGTGCGCACTGCGCACGCGCAGTTCCCGGGCCTGTACTCACTGCGCGTGTGCATTTTCCGGGCACAGGAAGGAAGGAGATGCGCGCGCATGTTGGGGGGGGGTTCTCGAGGCTCCGCAGCGACCTCTGCTGGTGGGAGGACCAAGCTGCAGATTTCAGACTGTAGACTGCAGAAGGCACTGCAACCGAAGCACAAGTTCTCTCCTCTCTCCTCTCTTCTCTCTTTCCCCTCTTTTCTCTCTCATCTCTTTCTCTCGTTCTCTCCTCTCTTTTATTATCCCCTATTATATCTCTTCTCTCTCCTCTCTCCTCTCTTTCCCCTCTCTTTTCTCTCTCATCTCTTTCTCTCCTCTTTTATTATCCTCTATTATATCTCTTCTCTCTCCCTTCTCCTCTCTCCTCTCCCCTCTCCTCTCTTTTCTCTGTTCTCTCTGCTCTCTCTTCTCTCTCCTCTCCTTTATTCTCCTTCCTCTCCCTTCCCCTCCTTTGCCCCTCCCTTTCTTCCACTTCTTCTTCCACTTCTTCTTCCTCCTCCTCCTCTTCTTCTTCTTCTTCTTCTTCTTCTTCTTCTTCTTCTTCTTCTTCTTCTTCTTCTTCTTCTTCTTCTTCTTCTCCTTCTCCTCCTCCTCCTCCTTCCCCTCCTCCTCCTCCTCCTCCTCCTCCTCCTTCTTCTTCTTCTTCTTCTTCTTCTTCTTCTTCTTCTTCTTCTTCTTCTTCTTCTTCTTCTCCTCCTCCTTCTCCTCCTCCTCCTCCTCCTCCTCCTTCTTCTTCTCCTCCTCCTCCTCCTCCTCCTTCTTCTCCTCCTCCTTCTCCTTCTCCTCCTTCTCCTTCTCCTCCTTCTCCTCCTCCTCCTCCTTCTTCTTCTCCTTCTCCTCCTCCTCCTTCTCCTCCTCCTCCTCCTCCTCCTCCTCCTCCTCCTTCTTCTTCTTCTTCTTCTTCTTCTTCTTCTTCTCCTCCTCCTCCTCCTCCTCCTCCTCCTCCTTCTTTCATTTCTCCTTCCATTTCTTCTTTCATTTCTCTTTTTCTTCCATTTCTCCTCCTCCTCCTCCTTCCTTCTCCTCCTTCTCCTCCCCCTCCCAGCTCAGGGATTACTCCTGGCTCTGCACTCTTTCTCCTGGCTTGAGGGACTATTTCGGACGCCGGGGCATTGAAGTCCATTCTAGGTTAGCGCCTGCAAGACAAACGCCTTACTGCTTAAGCCACTGTTCCAGCTCCTCATTTCTTTTTTATTTTATTTTATTTTTTTTGGGTGGGCACACCCAGCAGTGCTCAGGGCTTATTCCTGACTCTGCATTCAGGGATTACTCTTGGTGGGCTTCAGGGACCTTATGGGATGCTAAGGATAAAACTCCTGTTAGCAGAGTACAAGGCAGATATCCTACCTGCTGGATGTCCTACTGTGTGGTACCTCCAACCACATTTTAAATTCTAAATAAATAACTTGAAAACCATTCCTGTGGTTTGCAGGTGAATGAAGTAAGATTTGCACAGCTATACCACTCCTAGGAATATACCCTAGGAACACAAAAATACAATACAAAAACCCCTTCCTTACACCTATATTCATTGCAGCACTATTTACCATAGCAAGACTCTGGAAACAACCAAGATGCCCTTCAACAGACGAATGGCTAAAGAAACTGTGGTACATATACACAATGGAATATTATGCAGCTGTCAGGAGAGATGAAGTCATGAAATTTTCCTATACATGGATGTACATGGAATCTATTATGCTGAGTGAAATAAGTCAGAGAGAGAGAGAAAAACGCAGAATGGTCTCACTCATCTATGGGTTTTAAGAAAAATGAAAGACACCCTTGTAATAATAATTTTCAGACACAAAAGAGAAAAGAGCTGGAAGTTCCAGCTCACCTCAGGAAGCTCACCACAAAGAGTGATGAGTTTAGTTAGGGAAATAACTACATTTTGAACTGTCCTAATAATGAGAATGTATGAGGAAAATGGAGAGCCTGTCTAGAGTACAGGTGGGGGTCGGGTGGGAAGAAGGGAGACTTGGGACATTGGTGATGGGAATGTTGCACTGGTGATGGGTGGTGTTCTTTACATGACTGAAACCCAAACACAATCATGTATGTAATTAAGGTGTTTAAATAAATTTAAAAAAATTAAAAAACAAAACAAAACAAAAAAAAAGATTTGCACAGCGTAACACTGCATGGTAAAGTTCAAACCCACTGAGTACTTGCGAGTGTTTTATGTGTCCTTTGCCTTCTTTACAGCTCTGGAACTGCTGAGTTTGAAGGATTAGGAAAACAGAAAACAAAACATGAAAGGCAAAAACAGTCCTGCCCTCTGGAGATGCCAGCGATCATTTGTACATCTGTCTGTGATTCCAATACCTATCATGACAGCCCTTGTGGGAAAAATCCTCATAAATGAGTATGCTGTCATCGATATTCTCTGATAATTTACATTTAATTTTATTTATTTGTTTGTTTTTGTTTGTTTGTTTTTGGCCATACCAGCTGTGTTTGGGGGTTACTTTTGGCAGTGCTTAGGGGACTGTCTGGGATGATGGAGATTGAACCTGGGTTGGTCGCATGTCACGCAAATGTCATCTTTTCTGTACTATCGCTCTAGCCCATGTATCTCATTTTAAGATTGAAGAAGACACTTTTCTCCTTGGCCTTGGGGTTGCTCTCATTTTAGGGCAGTTTCTGGTGAGCCCAGGATCCCTGGGAGAGGTGCTAATGAGAAGAGCCAGTTTTGAACTCCAGCTATCATTTGGGAAGTGTTGACACATACTTTATGCATTTTCCACTGGGACATCTCGAATGCCTTTGCCAAGGCTGATGCTTCCTATTCAGAGATAAAGAAGCAGAAAGTGAGTGTGAAAGGCATATTCTTATATTCGGGTGCCAGTTGCAAATGCCACAAAGCTGCAAGACTGCAAGGGCTCAGGGACCTGGCTGCGGGAGTGGGTAGGTGGGAGAGGTGTGAGATGCCCACCAGAGATGCCAAAATGTAGTGACCACTGGGGCCCAAGTGTGGGGAAAAGGGGGGAGAAATCATGGTATCATTTTTTTTTTGGTTTGTTTTTGGGTTACACCCAGCAGCACTCAGGGGTTCCTCCTGGCTCTACACTCAGAAATCACCCCTGGCAGGCACGGGAGACCATATGGGATGCTGGGGTTCAAACCACCGACCTTCTGCATGCAAGGCAAATGCTTTACCTCCATGCTATCTCTCCAGCCCCCAGTTTTTTGTTTGTTTGTTTGTTTTGTTTTATTTTTTTGCATGGTATCATTTTTTTTTTTTTTTTGGTTTTTGGGCCATACCTGTTTGACGCTCAGGGTTTACTCCTGGCTATATGCTCAGAAATCGCCCCTGGCTTGGGGGGGACCATATGGGATGCCGGGGAATCGAACTAGAGCTTGCAAGGCAGACACCTTACCTCTAGTGCCACCTTCCCGGCCCTGCATGGTATCATTTTATTCCCAGTCTGAAGTCTGCTGCTGCAGGTGGGGTGGGGTGTCTGACAGAAATAGGTAATTTACTGGCCAGAGAGTGTCAGGGGAGAGGCCTGGAGGTCCCAGCTTTGAGAGAGAAAAATGAGAAAAATTGAGAAGCAGCAGTATCTTACCTATGCTTCATCTCCATGGCTGGCAGGCTCTGCCCCTGACTTTCCCCTGGTCACTCCTCAACTGTCCAACTTGTCAGTTACAGGGGGCACATCCAGGGGGCATGTCAGGTTTAATTTCGAGGGCATGTGCAGGGAGTATGTCCCCTGAAATTACTGTTACCAATTATCAATTACTGCTACAAGAGGGTAACATGTATCAACACTTTTAGGATCATGCATGCATGTGGGAAATGGAGCTAAAACCTGGACTGGCCCCACTTCTGCCTCCATTCTCTATTGACCTAGAAGGGTTCAGAATAGGGATGTGACATTTACTGTTTGCCTGGGTGAAGTCAAGAAAGAAGAGTTTGGGACACCAGGTAAGAAACTGTATTCAGGGCCATAGAGATAGTACAGTGCATAAGACACTTGTGTTGTATCCAGCCAACTCATTTGAACCCTGGCATTCCACAAGATCTTCAGAGCAAGCCAGAGTTGATTTTTGAGTGCAGAGCCAGGAATAAATTCTGAGCACCCAGGTGTGCCTTTCAAACAACAAATCAATCAATCAATAAAATTAATTAACTAAAAAAACCTGCATTTAGAGTTGCATCATGAGCTAAAGACTGATTCCGGGGGCCGGGCGGTGGCGCTAGAGGTAAGGTGCCTTGCCTGCGCTAGCCTTGGATGGACCGCGGTTCATCCCCTGGTGTCCCATATGGCCCCCCAAGCCAGGAGCAACTTCTGAGCGCATAGCCAGGAGTAACCCCTGAGCGTTACCGGGTGTGGCCCAAAAACCAAAAAAAAAAAAAAAAAAAAAAGACTGATTCCATATGGAAAATAATGATTCAGACTCTGGGCCCAACTCTGAGGATTATATTGAAACAAGATCACAGGGGCCGGCGAGGTGGCGCTAGAGGTAAGGTGTCTGCCTTGCAAGCGCTAGCCAAGGAAAGATCGCGACCTCGGTTCAATCCCCCCGCGTCCCATATGGTCCCCCTAAGCCAGGGGCAATTTCTGAGCGCTTAGCCAGGAGTAACCCCTGAGCATCAAATGGGTGTGGCCCGAAAAACCAAAAAAAAAAAAAAAAAAAAAGAAACAAGACCACAGGGGCCAGAGAGACAGCATGGAGGTAAGGCATTTGCCTTGAATGCAGAAGGACGATGGCTCAAATCCCGGCATCCCTTATGGTCCCCCCAAGCCTGCCAGGACTGATTTCTGAGCACAGAGCCAGGAGTAACCCCTGAACGCTGCCGGGTGTGTCCCCCCCACACACAAAAAGAAAAGAAACAAGGCCACAGTCCTGCTGGAGCTCAAGGTCAGCTGGAGAGTCAGCCAAGCCAGGCCAGGCTGGGTCTAGTGAGAAACCTAGTAGCCAGCCTTGGCAGGAACTCTGACAAAGGGTGTTCATCTTTTCTGGGGCATAGGAGAGATTTCAGGGGCATGGGCATATGAGCCAGGCCTTGAGGGGTGCATGGAAGTGTCTTGAGATGAAGAAGAATGGTCCAGTGGTGCAAGTCATTTGCTCTTGCTATCCCAATATTTTTTTTTTTGTTATTTTTTTGTTTTGGGGCCACACCCAGCGGCGCTCAGGGGTTATTCCTGGCTCTACACTCAGAAATCGCTCCTGGCAGGCTCGGGGCACCCTATGGGATGGGGGACCATATGGAATGCGGGGATCAAACCCAGGTCCCGGGTCAGGTGCATGCAAGGCAAATGCCCTATTGCTGTGCTATCTTTCCACCCCCCTCAAGAGCTTATTATTCATTTCTCCAAAGATCTCTGAGGCAGATTCTCTAAGATTGTTTTCCTGAAGCAATTCCATAAAATACCAGTTGATGGCTGTTGGATCACACCTGGAGGCACTCAAGGCTTATTCATAGCTCTATACATAGAGATTAATCCTTGGTGCTTAGGGGACCATGTGCAGTGCCTGGATCAAACAGGGGTTGGTTGCATGCAAAGTAAGTGCCCTATATGCTATACATACTATTTCTCCAGCCCAAGATATATTTTTATAACAATTTAAATATTGGATCATGAAAATCAGAGGCCCTAAGAAGAGATTTAATCCAGGTATCCCATGTGACCCAGAACAGACAAGAGGATAAAAAAAAATCTATGATACATGTACACAGTATAATAATACTTGGCTTTAGGGCTGGAGAGATAGCATGAAGGCAAGGCATTTTCCTTGCATGCAGAAGGCCTGTGGTTCGAATCCCGGCATCCCATATGGTCCCCTTAGCCTGCCAGGAGTGATTTCTGAGCATAGAGCTAGGAGTAACCCCTGAGCACTGCAGGGTGTGACCCAAAAACTAATAATAATAATACTCGGCTTTAAGGAAAGATGAAATTGTGTAATTTGTTGTTATATGAATGGATCTGGAGAGTACCATGCTATGTCAGAACAAGAGAGACATACATAAAATGATCTTTTATATATGTAAGATATAAAGAACCATAGGGGCTGGAGCCATGGCGCAGTGGTAGGGCGTTTGCCTTCTACGTGCTAACCTAGGACGTGCTAAGCCTAGGACGAATCCTGGCATCCCATATGGTCCTCAAGCCAGGAGTGATTTCTGAGAGCCTAGCCAGGAGTAACCCTTGAGCATCACTGGGTGTGGCCCCAAAACAAAGAACCATAGTAAGAGAATAAAGATTGCCCAACAGCACCAGAAACTTAGAACTGGTCTTGGTAAAAAGCTTACCATGGGGATGAGGGGCAACATTGGAGTATGGTAGAGGGAAGGAGACACTCTGATGGAGGGTGTGGCATTAACAATTGTATAAACTATGGTACCTAAAATAAAGGAGGCATGGAACAATGATACAGCAAGTAGAGTGCTTGCTTTGCATGTGGCTGACTCAAGTTTGATCTCTTGCATCACACATGGTCTCTTGAATTCCACCAGGAATGATCTCTGAGCACAGAGCCAAGGGTAATCTCTAAGCATTGCCAGATGTGGCCCTTAAATCTAAATAAAGTAAGTCGGGGGGCTGGAGCGATAGCATAGGGTAAGGCATTTGCCTTGCATGCAGAAGGACGGCAGTTTGAATCCCGGCATCCCATATGGTCCCCTGAGCCTGCCAGGAGTGATTTCTGAGCGTGGAGTCAGGAGTAACCCCTGAGAGCTGCCGGGTGTGACCCAAAAAAACCAAAAGTAAAATAAAATAGAATAAAATAAAGTAAAATAGGGGCTGGAGTGATAGCACAGCGGTAAGGCGTTTGCATTGCACTCTGCCAACCTGTGGTGGGCCTGGGTGGGCCCGGATTCGATTCTCAGCATCCCATATGGTTCCCTGTGCCTGCCAGGAGTGATTTCTGAGAACAGTCAGAAGTGACCCCTGAGCGCCGCCAGGTGTGTCCAATAACCAAAATAAATAAACAAATAAATAAATAAATGCATGTTTAAAAAATAAATAAATAAATAAATAAATAAATAAATAAAATAAAATAAAATAGGGCCAGTACTAGGCTGCTTGCCTTGCATGTGGCTGACTCAGGTTCTGAAAAGTAAAAGAAATAAAATAATTTTTCTCTGCAGCTTCCCAGGGACTCGCCCTTAACGCCCTAAATCCCACCCCTTCCTAAATCCTAAAAACCTTGCCCTTGACCAAAAGATATATTTTAACTGTTGAGCTTCACGACCCCACCCCTTCCTAAATTCCAAGGACTTGCCCTTGACATTTTAACTGTTGTAAACCTTGTGACTTGCAAAAAGCTTGCAAAAATGTAACTGAGCAAATGTCAAGTGTAACACCCAACTACCCTACTATAATTTTCCACTGAAAAGTTATATAAAGGCTTGTTAGATCTGGTTCGGGGCTCTCATCCTCTGGCTTATGCTAAGCCATGTTGGGAGCCCCAGCATACGCTGGCATAATAAAACCAAACCCCTTGCTTTTGCATGATCTCTGCCTCTTGGAGTCATTGGGATGCATGTGGAATTCCCGACCCTATTAGTTCAATCCTTGGCACCACATATGCATGGCCCCCTAAGCCCAGAGCCAGGAGTAAGCTCTGAGCACCACTGGTTGTGGCTCATAAGTCAACACATAAAATAAGCCAATTTCTCAAGTCACCCTTTGGAGAAAGGTGGAGTCATGATTTGAATACACGTTTTGGGATGCCCAAGAAACACCGTCTTTCTCACACAGTTTAGTGCTTCTGACCGGGGCTGAATAGCAGCAAGAGGCAAGAGAAGGTGCTTAGAACCAGCTGGTTCTCCAATTTAAGGTAAACCTAGATAAAACCCTAAACAAAGGTGTTCTCCTAACTTTGTTTTCCTGGTATCCTCTTCTTTTGATCTGTAAAAGCCCACCTGGGTTACAAAACCTCTTCACTCCTGGTTCTGGGAATTGGCTTGACTAAAGAAAGGAGTTCTGGCTTGGGTCTTGGGAGAGAGACAGAGACCATGAAGCAAAAAGCAGGCTGACTCTGATGAATTTTTAACTCACTGGCTTGGTATTATTTTTCTGCCTCTACCCTGCTTCATCAAACCTGTCCACCTAAGGGGCTAGAAACATGGTGCCTGGGGCGGTCTCACCAACTAATTTATTTTTATTTTACACTCCAAGATTACAGATGAGAAGCAGCAGCGAAGCTCAGGAGCCAACCAGGAGACCTTGAAGGCTTTGGGCAGCCAGAGAAAAAGGGCAATAGTTTCTGTGGGGAGCACAAATCAATAATCTTAGTTGGCTCCAATCACACCTTCCCCTTGCAGAAATGGAAGAAATGAGAAATGCAAGCAGTGGAAATATACAAACCTTTCACCCAGTGCAGTGTATTTCTTTCTCCTCTCTTTCTTCCCTTGAGTAATAATTCAACTTTGTGCTGCCTTTTTTGCCCCTTTGCAAAAGTTATCCAGACTCACACAAGGTGTAAACACTACAAAACATTACAGTGGTAGCCACTAATAATTCATATTATCCTGGGTGTGGCTGAAATGTAAAAAATGGAATCTTTGGGGCCGGGCGGTGGCGCTGGAGGTAAGGTGCCTGCCTTGCCTGCGCTAGCCTAGGACGGACTGTGGTTCGATTCCCCGGCGTCCCATATGGTCCCCCAAGAAGCCAGGAGCAACTTCTGAGCGCATAGCCAGGAGTAACCCCTGAGCGTCACAGGGTGTGGCCCAAAAACAAAAAAAAAAAAAAATGGAATCTTTGGATAGATATTATATTGCGATCTGCTTTGTTGGTTTGTTTTGGGGCCATCGCTACGGTGCTCAGGGCTTATTTCTGGTTCTGCACTCAGGGATCACTCCTGGAGGAATGGAAGGGGGGTGAAAGGGATTGATTTAGGGTTGGTTTTAATCAAGGCAACATCCATGATCCACCTGCTGTACTATTTCTCTAGCTGCTTTATTTGCTTTTTTTCATCACCATACAGGAATACCTTTCCATGTCAGAACAGACAGATCTATTTCATCCTACTCATTAGCAGCAACTAATTTCTATTTTCAGAGAGAAGAATAGGCCACAATTTGTTAAAATGATTTCCACATCCTTCTATGAATATAGATTATTGGCATGTTACATAATGCAGACTCTGCTAGAGAAAATATACTGGCAGGTGCCTTGGCACTGAGAAGCAAACATTGCCCATAGGGTCAATTACATGAAATGGAACTTGGGATCCACATGCCAAGCTGTGGGTGATTTCCCTTCTCAGAGATGGTACCAACCCACAGACAGAATTGGGTCCTTGATTTAAAGCAAGTTCCTGCCCCATGTTTCCATTTCCCCCTCCTTTATAAGAATTCACACCTAATTATCAGTAATTTTCATTGCCACAAACACTTCCTTCCTGATAATGCAGAGTCACCAGCTGGAAAGTTCCATCCCTTTCCTTTCTGCATTCCCCCTTTCTCCAGAAAGAGGCAGAGGCATGTAGATGAGAACACATTTGTATTCTTGAGCAGAAATCTCCCTGCTCCTAGCAATTCATTCATCCCTTTTTAAATTACTGTGGTCTGCTAAGTTAGGAGCTATTAAAAAGTGCTAGTCTTCTCGATAATAGCTTTAGGGTTCTGCTGGAACTCTCATAACAATGAAACAGAAGCAGTAGAAAGTCATACTAAAAATGCAGATAAATTCTATTTGCTTTGCAGGAATGCGGGGCTTGGTGTTTTCATTTCTCAAAGAAGCTCTAGTTTCTTTTTTCTTTTCTTTTTTTTTTTTTTGCAATCTGGAACCACGAGATTGTTCCAACTGGCAGAATGTTCACCTATCCCAGTTTTAGGGAAAGGTCTGTAAAATCCTGAGGCCTTTCATGCCGCAGTTTTTCTTCTAAAAAGGAAGGTTTGGGACTTGAGAGATAGCACGGTAGGGCATTTGTCTTGCATGCAGCTGATCAAGGACAGATGGTGGTTTGAATCCCCAGTATCTCATATGGTCCCTGAGCCTGCCAGGAATGATTTCAGAGCACAGAGCCAGGAGTAACCCCTGAGCGCTGCTGGGTATGACCCCAAACCCAAAAATAAATAAATAAATAAATAAATAAATAAATAAATAAATAAATAAATAAATAAATAAAAAGAAAGAAAGAAAGATTTTTCTCCATGTTTAAATCAAGGAGAGAAAATGAGAATTTAGGGGCCGGTGAGGTGGCGCTAGAGGAGGACATGACTCCATGTTCTCTTCGCTTGTCCAAATCACAGACCAAAGTGGTGTCTTGGAAATACCCCCCTCTCTCTTGACTATTTCTAAAACACAAAAGGGACACGTGTATCTCCTTTGTATATCTCAGATGTATTCCCTTAACATCTATAACTCTTTTCGAACATCCTCATATAGTGACAATTTTGCCCACTGGATTTGTTATTTGATTGTTTGATTTTCCCCCTTTGAGATCTGTTTTATAAGCAATACGGGTAGAAGAGTATCTCTGTATAGATTTCATGTTTGAACCAAGTTACGGGGAATGTTGGACTTTATTCGCCGGCCCCCAGATGTATCAACAATATCTTGTGGCATTGCTTCTCTTTTGCGTAGGCACATTAAAATGGGGAAATAATACATATGCAAACAAGATCTTATCTAATAGAGATGGGGACACAAATTT
This sequence comes from Suncus etruscus, assembly GCF_024139225.1. Classification (NCBI taxonomy): domain Eukaryota; kingdom Metazoa; phylum Chordata; class Mammalia; order Eulipotyphla; family Soricidae; genus Suncus; species Suncus etruscus. Next base: position 33,464,359 of record NC_064867.1, on the reverse strand, counting down.
GGTAATGTAATTAGGCCTTTTACCCTGAACATTGGCATAATGATTTGGCTCAGGTCTCAGAAGAATGGGCATCGCCCATACACACCTGAACAACGGATACCATCTATGGAAACAACCACAATTGTCTTTAACATTACCAGGATCCAAGCCTCTACCAGGGAAGACCTACCACTGCTTTGGCATTGACTTACTCCAAAGAGTGCTCCCAACACCCAGACGACTCAGCAACAGTCTGCATGCAGGGCAGATCGCTCCGCATTTAATGGTATGCTGAAACTAGAAGATGCTCCACATCAGCCTGACATCGATGAAAGAAATGCACAGAATCCAGAGTCTTTAAATATAAGAATCTGATACCAACAATAGCTAAAGTGTAAAAAAGTTTCACCGGAACTTTGAGAATGACTCGAGTTGGACAGACTGGTATGCCTGGAACCCAGAGTCGGTTTTATGCCAATAAACTTCTGGGGTGAGGCCTTTTTGTAATCAGGTCAAGGATTTTTTTCCATTTTCCCATTTTTCTGGACCTATGCAAACAATGGCGATTGCCACTACCACACCTTTACTATATTTTTTTACTCTTATCCTTTAAGGAAAAAAATACAACTTACTGAACTTAAAAACAAATAACTGTAGTAGAATGCCTGTCTCAAATACAGGCAGGAGATGGGAAGGGGGGAGGAGGTAATGTTACACTGGTGAAGGGGGATGTTTTGGTTATGACTGTAACCCAACTATGATCATGTTACTTAAATAAAAAATATATTAAAAAAAAAAGGTGTCTGCCTTGCAAGCGCTAGCCAAGGAAGGACCACAGTTCGATCCCCTGGTGTCCCATATGGTCCCCCCAAGCCAGGGGCAGTTTCTGAGCGTTTAGCCAGGGGTAACCCCTGAGCATCAAATGGGTGTGGCCCAAAAAACCAAAAAAAAAAAAAAAAAAAAAAAAAAGGAAAAAAAGACAATGAGAATTTAGTTCCATGCTCGGAGGAAGGTCACCCTCACTCCTAGGACCCTTCTCAGCTGATTGACAGGTCATCATGGTCCTTTTTGTTTGTTTGTTTCTGGGTCACACCCAGCAGTGCTCAGGGGTTACTCCTGGCTCTACACTCAGACAACTCTCCTGGCAGGTTTGGTGGATCATATGGGATGCCGGAATTTGAACCACTGTCCTGCATGCAAGGCAAATGCCCTACCTTCATGCTATCTCTCCAGCCCATCATGATCTATATTGAGAGCAAATTTTCCTGCTTCTGTAGCCCCTGAGCCTGAGCTCTGAGTGGGAAGCTGAGCCTCAACTGGAGAGAGCTGTGTGAACTTGGACGAGAGAAGTGAAAAACTGTATGACTGTCCCCTCTTTGATCAAAACTTTATAGCGTTGTTCCAGCATGAATGGAATTAGACTCAGCAGATGTGCAGAGTGGGTCAGCACTGCATAGAGATTCACCAGTTTAGAAAAACTGAGGCCACTGTGCATCGGGAACAGACCCGAGGCCTCTTACACACAATGCATGTTCCCAGTAGCAGATCAAATAGACCCTGGGAGATGTGGGTTTTGGGTTTCAGGGGGAACAGATGGAGAAACTGAGGAAAGAAACATCAATGAAGGAGAGCATCCTACTGCTCATGGCAGCCCCTATGAAGCCACTGTGACTGTATTATGAAAACAACACAAATGTATCCTGTGTGGGGCTGGAGAGATAGCATAGTGGTAGGGCGTTTGCCTTGAACGCAGCCAATCCAGGAAGGACGATGGTTCGAATCTCAGCATCCCATATGTCCCCTGAGCCTGCCAGGAGAGACTTCTGAGCGCAGAGCCAGGAGTAGCCCCTGAGCACTGACAGGTGTGACCCAACCCCTCTCAAAAATAAACCCCACCCCCCCAGAAAAAAAAAACCCAAATGGGTCCTGTGCTCCTAGGCTTCATCCATGCCTCTTCCTTCTACTGAAATAATTCCATTCTTCCATTCCCAGCTCAAACCTGCTAAGAGAAGTCATTGTTCGTCCTCTGCATTCCTGCTTCTAGTTGTATCACCCTTTGGCTTGATCTTGAATAGTAGTCATGTCCACCCCAAGGTATAAGACTCTTAAGTTCAGGGACCAGGTCTCATTTCATCTTTCAGTGCCTGCAACAAACTTTCTGCATTGAGAACTGGAGGTGCTGGTGATAAAAGGCAATCATGTACATGAAAGAATTATGATAACACAGTCAAAGTCTGTAACACCAGGTCTGCTAAGAAAGCTGATCTTAATAGTTTCTGGAACAATATATATATATATATATATTTTTTTTGTTTGTTTGTTTTTTGGGTCACACCTGGTGATGCTCAGGGGTTACTCCTGGCTATATGCTCAGAAATTGCTCCTGGCTTGGGAAACCAGATGGGATGCTGGGGAATCGAACCGTGGTCCATCGTAGGCTAGGGCATGTAGGGCAAATGCCCTACCACCTGTGTCTTTGCTTATATAATAATAACAATAGTATTGGAACAATATTTTTGAGAAGGAAGTTAGACCTTGCAAGATGACCAATAGACAGGAAAGAATAACAAAAACATTCCCAGGAGAAAGATTAACTTCAATACTGGTGCTTGGAATGCTTATTTGGGGAAGACTGCAGACTCTGCTCCCCCCAAAAAACGTAACTGCAATGTGAGAATTTCAGAAAACAGACCAGATATCACACTGAGAGGTAGATTTATAATGGCCATGAGTGTGGATGCTGAATCCAGCCCACCTCCCTGGGATCCTGCTTCAACTTATTAAAAAAATTATTTATTAATTTTGTTGTGATTCAACATAATTTTTATTGTTAACCAAGCAAGTTTTCAGGTTCTACAATACAATAGAACTCATTGCCTTTCAGCTGCTACACTATTTGGATAAAGAAAAGAAGGTCGGGGCGGGAAAGGGTGATGGAAAAAAAAAGAAATGAAGGTCAATGTATTATCAAATAATTTTTTTTTTTTTTCTTTTTGGGCCACACCCGGCAGCGCTCAGGGGTTACTCCTGGCTCTATGCTCAGAAATCGCTCCTGGCATGCTTGGGGGACCATATGGGATGCTGGGGATCAAATGTGGGTCGGTCCTGAGAGTTTCCGGGCAGCCATATTTAAGGCAAGTGCCCTACTGCTGTGCTATCTGTGCTATCACCCCAACTCCTAATATCAAGTAAAATTTTATATTGTTTCTGTTCCTTCATTTTGTAAGCCCTCATCACATGAATTCAAAGCCCTTATATATTTTTATTTTATTTTTGGACACATCCGGTGACACTTAGGGGTTACTTCTGGCTATGAGCTCAGAAATTGCTCCTGGCAGCTCAGGGGACCATATGGGATGCCGGGGATTAAACCTGTGTCTGTCCTGGGTCAGCCGCATGCAAGGCAAACATTCTACTGCTGTGCTACCACTCTGGTTCAGGACCAAGAATTCTAAGCCTGGAGACAGATTGGTTTACCTGGGATGATTCAGCATCTTGGTGTCTTTTCAAGATTAGTTGTGGAGTTGGGCTGCTTCTATGCCAGTGGGTGTCAGAGATAGAAACCCCCACCTATACTATTGTGGGGGTTCCTTCCTTTAACTTATTATGGTTGTGCCAAGCAAGAAGCTCTGCCCCCTCAATGCCACATGCATGAAAAAATGGGGATTTAAAAGTGTTATCTCAGGGGCTGGGAGTGAAGACACTAGCTCTGCACACGGGCAAGCAGAATTTGATCCCCAGAATCCTCTGGCGCCCTAAATGCAGAGCCATAAGTAAACCCTGAGTGCTGCTGGGTGTAGCCAAAAACAAAACAAAGTGTGTCTCAAAGGGTTGCCATGGAAACTAAACTGACTTCTATAAACATAGGCTTGGAGAATACCCTGGCATACAGTGAATACCATTATTATTTACTATTATTAATTATTATTATTATAACTTGCTCTCGGTAATATGAGCATGCCAGTGACTTTATCTACTTTATCTCTGTAATTCTCATCCAGAATTTTGGGGAGAAATTGAATTGCAAAGAGTCCAATTAGAGGAGAAGAAATTAATAACCGTGGAGTGAATCTGCTACTAACTCTACTGGGATTTGGTGCAAAGTAGTATATGCAATGTGGATTTTATTGAATTATTATTTTGACTTGGAATTACCTGGGGGAGAAAAGTTCATAGTCCACCAAGTTTAAATTTAATAGAGGCAAATAGATTTCTCTTCTGTGAGCCTTCTCAGAACATTAGGACATTAATATGCATGGTGAATCTTCAAGAGGAAAATATAACTTGTAGCGTTCCCCAGCTCTGGGGCTGATTTTCTACCCTCTTCATATCTTCTGGGATTAATGTTCTGAGACATCAGATTGAGAAACATTGGTGCCAAGAGCTCTGTTGCTGTGAGAGAGTGGGCCCAGCATCCCAAAGCAATCAAAACTCAGTTACATAGATCTCTTTGCCTGCAATTGCCTGAGGAAACTGAAAAAGGAACTTCCTGATATGTGTGTGAATAGCTCTTATTATTATTTGTGGTTGTAAAAATCCAAGACTATCTCTGGCTTTTGACCCTGAAGATGCTTTTGTTCAGAATCAACTCACAGAGTGCTCTAGACATAATCTTTTTATATTTTTGACAGCAACTCCAGAGTCTGAACATGTGTGTGACCCTTTCTCTTGGCAGTACAAAGTTCTGGGCATTATTTGGGCATTATTTGTGGACCAAAGTGATAAAAAGAACTGCTTGAGCCAATGTAGCTTCCTCTTTGGTAGCACTTTCACTGCTGAGACACTCAGTCCATTAAAGAAAAAGTTTGCATTTTTCTCTTAGTTTTTATTTCCACCTGAACATTTAGTGGAAATAAAAAATGAACATCAAAACCAAAGTCAATGACAACAGAATTTATACCTAATCCAAGTGGGGACCAATTACACTAGTATTCTGGGGGGTAAAGGAGAGAGATATGGGATGCATCCTGGGAACAGGGGTAGAGGGAGGACATCATTGGTGGTGGGAATACCCTTGATTTATTGTCACTATGAACCTTGAATATTACTGTGAAATATTTGTAATTCACTTAGGCCACAATAAAAATTAATTAAAAAACAAAAACAAAATCCCCCCCTTTATTTTATTTATTGATTATTGACTGATTGTTTTTTGGGCCACACCCCCAGCAGCGGTCAGGGTTTTACTCCTGGCTCTGCATTCAGAAATCATCCCTGGCAGGCTGGGGGACCATATGCCGGGACCGTATGCCGGGAATCGAACCTGGTCCCTCCCAGGACGGCTGCATGCAAGGCAAATGACCTACCACTGAGCTATTTCTCCAGCCCCTTTTCTCTTAAATCTGTGCTTACATTGGGGTGCAGCAAAGCTGAGCTTTTGTTGATGGATGGTTGTGGGAATTTCAGGACATGTGTAGATTTTGTCTAAAAGGCCAGCTTCAAAATCGGGGGACAGAACATTCCTTCACTCCCCACACCCTATTCATCATCTGTATATCTGTTTTAGTGATGACTGTTCATATCATTAGCTCATATTGTTGACAGTGTTGGATTATTTGTTTTGCTGTTGAGTTTTGAGGGTTCTTGACATAACCTAAATACACTCTCATTGTCAGATAAGAGACTTGCAAATACATTCTTGCCCATTGTAGTTAATTTTTCATTCTCTTGACAGTGTCAGTTAGAGAGCAAATCTTTTTATTGTCCTCAAGTCAGAGTTCTTACTAGGTGAGTTTTTTTTTTTTCTACTTGGAGGGATTATACTTCAGTTTCCATGATGTCCTCAAGGCTGGAGAGATAGCATGGAGGTAAGGCACTTGCCTGGCTTGCAGAAGGAAGGTGGTTCGAATCCTGGCATCCCATATGGTCCCCTGAGCCTGCCAGGAGCGATTTCTGAGCGTAGAGCCAGGAGTAACCCCTGAGCGCTGCCGGGTGTGACCCAAAAACCAAAACCAAAACCAAAACAAAACAAAAAACAAACAAAAAAAAAAAACAGACCTTTTATCCTAGATCCTACATACTTTCTTCTTAAAACTCAAGAATGTGGGCCCGGAGAGATAGCACAGCGGCGTTTGCCTTGCAAGCAGCTGATCCAGGACCAAAGGTGGTTGGTTCGAATCCCGGTGTCCCATATGGTCCCTCGTGCCTGCCAGGAGCTATTTCAGAGCAGACAGTCAGGAGTAACCCCCGAGCAACGCCGGGTGTGGCCCAAAAACCAAACAAACAAACAAACTCAAGAATGTGACCTGAAAAGATAGCACAGTGGGTAGGGTGCTTGCCAAGTATGCAACTTACCAGGGTTTGATTCCCAGTTTCCCAAATAATACCTCAAACACTTCAGGAATAATTCCAGAACACAGAGCCAGGAGTAACCCCTGAGCATAGCTATGTATAACTCAAACCATGCACCCCCAAAAATAAACCTTAAAGATATTAAGTTCTTGATATCTATACTTCCTTTCAAATCAATGTTTAAATTGTATGATTTAAATCAAAGTTCATTTTCTTACATGTGGAAGTATAATTTTTTTTTTTTTTTTTGGTTTTTGGGTCACATCCAGTGGCACTCAGGGATTTCTCCTGGCTCTGCTCTTAGAAATTGCTCCTGGCAGGCATGGGGGACCATATGAGATGCCAGGATTCGAACCACTGTCCATGTTGCGTCAGTTGTGTGCAAGGCAAATGCCCTGCCGCTATGCTATATCTCTCTCTGGCCTGAAAGTATAATTTTCTTTTTTTTCTTTTTTTTTTTCTTTTTTGGTTTTTGGGCCACACCCGGCGGTGCTCAGGGGTTACTCCTGGCTGTCTGCTCAGAAATAGCTCCTGGCAGGCACGGGGGACCATATGGGACACTGGGATTCGAACCAACCACCTTTGGTCCTGGATCGGCTGCTTGCAAGGCAAACACCACTGTGCTATCTCTCCGGGCCCGAAAGTAAAATTTTCAACAATCCCAATTGTTGAAAAATTGTCCTTTCTCCATAGAACTGACGTTTTTTTTTTCCTTTTCAATTTAGTTGGTTAAATTTTCTGTGGGTGTATTTGTGGATTCTCTTCTGCTGATATGTTTGTTTTTTTGCTGGTATCACACATTATTTTGATTAATGGAGATTAATAATATCTTAAAGTTGAGAAGTGTTTTTGTTTTTCTTTTCAAAGTTGTTTTGTATTCCTTTGCCCCTTCCTATAGAACAAAGTAAGGTATCTATTTTTACAAAAACACCATGGAGAGGGGAGTCTAGCAGCATGGGGTTCGGCAGGCCTCCACCATGCCAGAGGCCTTCTTAACCAGGCCTGGGGGGGAGCAGAACATGGGTAACCCCAGCACCCCTCTACCGCCTTGCTCCAGATCTCCAGGGCTTCCCCGGGCCACATGCCTGGGCAAGCCAGTGAGTTGGGTCCCTTGGCGGAGCTTGAAGGTACCCTAGGCTTTCCCCCATTCCCCATTCCGGCTCCTTGGGGAGGGTCTGGGTGGGGCTCTGAACTTCCGGCCTCCCAGCTTCTTGATGCAGCCATTGGTAATCTCTTTCCAGTCTATATTTTCAAAATATACAAATACACAAGATACATTAATAGTACTCACTATCATTGAATTATGTTTTTTTTGTTTTTTTTGTTTTTTTTGGTTTTTGGGCCACACCCGTTTGACGCTCAGGGGTTACTCCTGGCTATGCGCTCAGAAATCGCTCCTGGCTTGGGGGGACCATATGGGACGCAGGGGATCGAACCGCGGTCCGTCCTACGCTAGCGCTTGCAAGGCAGACACCTTAACTCTAGCGCCACCTTCCCAGCCCCTGAATTATGTTTTTATGTATGCAGAATGTCCATTTTGTACTCTGCCCTTTTGCACACCCCTACAAAAGATCATATTTCTCTTTAACTTAACTTCCTTAACCCCTATCATCATTGCTCCTCATTTACCCTTTCTAACTTAAGTACTGTAGAGTCCTACGTCACAGACCAAAGTGGTGCCCTTCCAAAAGGCATAAAAAGGATACGTATGCCTTTTCAACAGCGCAGAAAAGGCCCGAATCCCCTCAGTCCAAGGCTTATCTAACTTTTCCAAGACCCCTCCCAGGAATGGGCGGGGTCTTGCAGGTAAGGTTACACCGACTATCCGGTTCCCAAGACCCCTCCCAGATATGGGTGGGTCTCAAATAGGAACACCTAAATCCAGGTGTACACCAACAATCTACGAAACATCCAAGGTTGTCTATAACATCACCTGGAGGCAATCCTCTACCAGGGAAGACCCTACCACTGCTCTGACATCGACCTACTCAAAAGAGACTTTCCTTAACACTGAGAAGACTTAACAACAACAATGACCTGCCACTCTAACACCGTTTTACTATGTCTTTTTGACTAACCCTTAAGAAAAAAACCTCTTAAACTTTTGATGTTAACTTAAAGTGCATGAAAATATAAAAAAACTATGCCTTCAATGTTTAAGGAGTCACATAAATCTCATGGCTTTAGATTGCTTTGTGTACTGCTAAGAAATGTTATAATGTACTACAATCTGGGGACTTGTGGACAAAGTAATTGTACATGGGTTCTGCCTTATTTTTCTTAATGTTCTTTGACTATAAGTTCAATATTTAGGAGCCAGCAAGGGGATTTCTTCTGAGAACTCTGTTTATGGGCGATTGTCCTTTCACTGTAACTTTACCTTGTCCTCTTTGCGTCATTGTTCTCATAATTAAAAATAAAAAAAAAACACCATGGAGATTTTTAGTGGAATTATGCTATACTTATAAATAAATAGAAGAGAATTAGCTATTTTCTTGGGTCTTCTTTTTCTCAAGCATAATTTATTCTTCTCTACATTTGTTTGGGTTACTTTTGCAGCCTTTTTTTTTTCCCTGTCCATGTTCCAAGATTTTTACTCATTATCTTGTAATATATATGATCTTAATTCTGTATTCACAGTGCTTCTGGGTCTCCAGTACATATATCATACTATTCATCCATGAGAAAAGGTCATCCTTGCATGTGTCAACATGGACAAATATCTCACAGTGCTAAGTGAGATGTTAGATGGAGAAAGACAAACACTGAGTAATAGCCTAATTTACTTGTGGACTCTAAAAGCCAAAGTTGTAGGGGCCGGAGAGATAGCACAGCGGTAGGGCTTTTGCCTTGCACACAGTCAACGCAGGACTGATGGTGCTTTGTATCCCGGCATCCCATATGGTCCCTTGAGCCTGCCAGGAGCGATTTCTTTATTTTATTTTATTTTTGTTTTGGGGTCACACCCAGCAGCGCTCAGGGGTTACTTCTGGCTCTGCGCTGAGAAATTGCTCCTGGCAGGCTCGGGGCACCATATGGGATGCCGGTAATCGAACCACCATCTCCTGGGTAGGCCGTATGCAAGGCAAATGCCCCACCGCTGTGCTATCTCTCCAGGCCAATTTTATTTTATTTTATTTCATTTCATTTTGCCAGGAGTGATTTCTGCGCGCAGAGCCAGGAGTAAGCCCTGAGTGCTGCCAGGTGTGACCCAAATACAAAATAACCTCAAAAAACAAAAAAAGAGAAAGGAGTTAATTTTCCAGTGCAGAGTCAGGAGTAAGCACTGAGCAACACTGGGTGTGGCCAAATCCCCCATTCCCAAAATTAATAATTAAATTTATTGGCTTTTGTTTCACTTTGCTTTTGTTTTGGGACAATACCCAGAGGTGTTCAGGGGCTCATTCAGCTTAGTACCTTGGGGAGCACCTGGTGAGGGATATGGGTCAGGGGATGGGCCAGGCAGGCAGTCACCCACATGCAAAGCTTTAACTTATCGCTCCAGCCCTCTAGATAGTTGTCTTTTGCCCAACATCAATAGAGTTGGTAGGAAGCGGAAATAGCTTGAATTTGAACTAGTTTGGTTCCATAATTCTTTTAAGAAACCAGGGGGTTTCTGATGTACTTAAAGTTGTTTTTGTTTTATAGTCTTTTGAAGTTTATTTATTTATTAATTGATTGGTTTTTGGGCCCCAAACCTGAAGATGCTCAGGAGTTATTCCTGGGTCTTCACTCAGACATCGCTCCTGGCAAGCTCAGGGGACCACATGGGATGCCGGCAATCGAACCAGGTCCATCCAGGGCTGGCCACATGCAAGGAAAATGCCCTGCTGCTGTGCTATCTCTCTGGCCTCTGTAGTTAAAGTTTTTTTTTTATTAAATATATTTTTAATTTAAGTAACATGATCATATTTGGGTTACAGTCATAACCAGAACACCCCCCTTCACCAGTGCAACATTACCCCCTCCCTCCTTCCCATCCCCTGCCTGTTTTCGAGACAGGCACTCTATGTAGTTAAAGTTTAATCCAGGAAAGAGCATGCCAGAACTAGCCAAAGTTTGACTGATGAAGATGTGGTCACAATCAGATCTACTAGCTGGGCAGGAGGCTGCTGGCTGAATTTGTTTTCTTGTATAAGATGGGATGGTTGAATGGTTAGTCATAATCTGTGGTAGACATCAGAGTGGCCTATTGGAAAAAGCTAGAAAAATAAGCGTGGGGAAAAATAAAAGCACCAACAGTTTGCACTGAATTAAGCCTGATGTCGGAGCCAAAAAGCCTCTAATTGTTTATAATTTTTTTTTCTGATTACAGAAGTAACATGTTTATTATAGAACAGCTAAGAGAAGAAAATTATAATCATTTTGATCCCTACCACATAGAGATAATCATTGGAACGTTTGAATATAAGACCTCCAATCTTTTCTCCTGTGAATAACTGTCTAGAGAAATTAATATATTTTTGTTCAATATAAGTACAGTTATTTTAATTATATTTACAGGATTTATTTTGCCAATATGGGCTGATAATGAACAGATTGCTTCTTTAAAATAGAAACTTTTTTTTTCTGATTCAAAGGTAACACATGTTCATGGGGAGAGGTGGGGGAAAAATAAAAGGAAGTGAAAATAGTCTAAATGCTACTTTCCATACTGTTTCGTAGCATAATTTTATTTTAATTTTATTTCTGTTTAGGGAATTCATACCTGGTAGTGGTAGGGGCTACTTTTTTTTTATTTCCCACCCCCTAGCCTAAGGCTATTTTTGACTGTGTTGGGGGTTTGGTCTTGGTGGTGCTGAAGGGATCCTGAGGGGGGCAAGAATTAAACCCAGGGCCCAGAAGATAGCACAGTGGCCTTTGCCTTGCAAGCAACCGATCCAGGACCTAAGGTGGTTGGTTCGAATCCCGGTGTCCCATGTGGTCCCCCGTGCCTGCCAGGAGCTATTTCTGAGCAGACAGCCAGGAGTAAGCCCTGAGCACCGCCGGGTGTGGCCCAAAAACCAAAAAAAAAAAAAAAAAAAAAAGAATTAAACCCAGTTCTCCTCCATGCAAAGCATGAGCTCATAATATGAATTTCTCCCTTCATCCTTCCTTCCTTCCTCCCTCCCTCCCTCCCTCCCTCCCTCCCTCCCTCCCTCCCTCCCTTCCTTCCTTCCTCTCTTCCTCCCTCCCTCCCTCCCTTCCTCCCTTCCTTCCTTCCTTCCTCCCTCCCTCCCTCCTTCCCTTCCTTCCTTCCTTCCTTCCTTCCTTCCTTCCTTCCTTCCTTCCTTCCTTCCTTCCTTCCTTCCTTCCTTCCTCCCTCCCTTCCTTCCTCTCTTCCTCCCTCCCTCCCTTCCTCCCTTCCTTCCTTCCTTCCTCCCTTCCTTCCTTCCTTCCTTCCTCCCTCCCTTCCTTCCTCTCTTCCTCCCTCCCTCCCTTCCTCCCTTCCTTCCTTCCTCCTTCCCTTCCTTCCTCCCTCCCTTCCTTCCTTCCTCCCTTCCTTCCTCACTCCCTCCCTCCATTTCTTCCTTCCTTTCTCCCTTCCTCACTCCCTCCCTCCTTTCTCCCTTCCTCCCTCCCTCTCTCCCTCCCTCCCTTCCTCTCTTCCTTCCTTCCTCCCTTCCTTCCTCCCTCCCTCCTTCCCTTCCTTCCTTCCTCCCCCTCCCTCCCTCCCTCCCTCCCTCCTTCCCTCCCTCCCTCCTTCCCTCCCTTTCTTCTTCCCTCCCTTCCTTCCTCCTGGCAAATGCCTTACCTCCATGCTATATCTCTGGCCCATAATCTGATTTTTTCAAAGTTAGACCCTTGATTCGACAGGTGAGATCTCATTCTTTTTGTTTGTTTGTTGTTTGGGCAACACCCGGTGATACTCAGGGTTTACTCCTGGATTAGTGCTCGGGGATCACTCCTGGGATTATGGGGTGATAGTGAATGACTCCTGGTTGCTGCATGCAAGATAAGCACCCACCTGCTGTACTATCATTTCAGTCCTGAACCCACTATTTTTGATTGCGGTATAGTTATTTTTTGGGAGGGCACACCCAGAAGCTCTTAGGGGTTTCTCCTGGTTCTGCGCTCAGAAATCACCCCTGGCAGGCACCGGGACCATATGGGATGTTGGGAATCGAACTCAGTCTGTTCTGGGTTGGCCGCTTCTTTCTGGCCTCAGATAGAGGTATAACTTGTCATATAACATCATGTTTGTGTTAGGTGTGCAAGTCTAGCATAGCACCTGGTCTGGTGCATGATTCAGGTATGCAGACGAAGACAGTATTTACTACAAATACTCATTACTGGAAAACCTATTTAAAGCCATCGCCAGGTGGAAAGATGGCTCAGTGGGCAGGCACTTGCTTTGCGTACCAGATCACTTCCTGCCATGGCATGGCAACTGGAGCACTGCTGGGAGTAGCCCCTAAGAACAGATCTGGAGGGCCAGAGAGATAGCACAGTGGTAAGGCATTTGCCTTGCTGATCCAGGATAAATGGTGGTTCGAAACCAGCATCCCATATAGTCCCCTGAGTCTGCCAGGAGCTATTTCTGAGTGCAGAGCCAGGAGGAACCCCTGAGCATGGCTGGTTAAAAAAAAAAGGGGGGGCCCAGAAAGATAGCAAAGCTGTGTTTGCCTTGAAAGTAGCCGATCCAGGACCTAAGGTGGTTGGTTCGAATCCCGGTGTCCCATATGGTCCCCCGTGCCTGTCAAGAGCTATTCCTGAGCAGACAGCCAGGAGTAACCCCTGAGCACCGCCGGGTGTGGCCCAAAAAAACCAAAAAATAAATAAAATAAAATAAAAAACAAACAAACAAAAAACAAGAACAAAAAAAAAAGAGCTTGAGTAGTCCCCAAGCATTTCCCAATATGGCCTCCTCAAACCAATAAATAAAAAAGAAATAATAACTGTCTTCTGACTAAGGATATTGATTCCTGTCACCGGTCACAGCTCACCCAGACTTATATGGTTCAGCCATCAGTTCAACTTAATTCTGGATTTTTTCTTTATTCTTTCTTTTTTTGGTTTTTCAGGCCACACCCGTTTGATGCTCAGGGGTTACTCCTGGCTAAGTGCTCAGAAATTGTCCCTGGCTTGGGGGGATCATATGGGACGCTGGGGGATTGAACCGAGGTCCTTCCTTGGCTAGTGCTTGCAAGGCCCCCAATTCTGCATTTTTTTTTTTTTTTGGTTTTTGGGCCACACCCGGCGGTGCTCAGGGGTTACTCCTGGCTGTCTGCTCAGAAATAGCTCCTGGCAGGCACGGGGGGCCATATGGGACACCGGGATTCGAACCAACCACCTTAGGTCCTGGATAGACTGCTTGCAAGGCTAGCACCGCTGTGCTATCTCTCTGGGCCCCAATTCTGCATTTTTTAAACCATCCTGCATTACCAAACCTGTCTGAATAAAATCCCTGATCCCCTTTCTAGCCATCAGCCACAGTGGGTTTAAGTAGATCTGAGATTTGGCATCTGCAGTGCGTTTCCAAGTGATGGCCATGCTGCTTGGCCCTTGGAGAACCTTGAGGCTGAATTCTTGAGCAGATGCCCCAGGGTTGGAGAGTAGGACAGTGTAAAAAAAAGAGATCACCCCACATACCCTGTTTCTAACCCCTTAGGTGGACAGGTCTGATGAAGCAGGGTAGTGGCAGAGAAATAATACCAACCCAGTCAGGAAAGGATGAGACACACACACACACAGAAACAGAGAGACACAGAAAGAGACAGACAGAGACAGAGAGAAAAGCAGAGAGAGAGACAGAGAGAGAAACAGAGAGAGACAGAGAGAGACAGAGACAAAGAGAGACAGAGAGAGGCAGACAGAAAGAGACAGAGAGGGAGAGAAAGAGAGAGAGAGAGAGAGAGTTCTGCCAGCTTTGTGCTATTTAAACACCTTGATTATATACATGATTGTGTTTGGGTTTCAGTCATGTAAAGAACACCACCCATCACCAGTGCAACATTTCCATCACCAATGTCCCAAGTCTCCCTCCTCCCCACCTGACCCCCGCCTGTACTCTAAACAGGCTCTCCATTTCCCTCATACATTCTCATTATTAGGACAGTTCAAAATGTAGTTATTTCTCTAACTAAACTCATCACTCTTTGTGGTGAGCTTCCTGAGGTGAGCTGGAACTTCCAGCTCTTTTCTGTGTCTGAAAATTATTATTGCAAGAATGTCTTTCATTTTTCTTAAAACCCATAGATGAGTGAGACCATTCTGTGTTTTTCTCTCTCTGACTTATTTCACTCAGCATAATAGATTCCGTGTACATCCATGTATAGGAAAATTTCATGACTTCAACTCTCCTGACAGCTGCATAATATTCTATTGTGTATATGTACCACAGTTTCTTTAGCCATTCGTCTGTTGAAGGGCATCTTGGTTGTTTCCAGAGTCTTGCTATGGTAAATAGTGCTGCAATGAATATAGGTGTAAGGAAGGGGTTTTTGTATTGTATTTTTGTGTTCCTAGGGTATAAAAAACAAACAAACAAAGCTTGTATTCAATTCTCTAGACTATATCTCCAGTCCTCATCTCTTTTTATAGCTAAAGTTGGGGATAAGATGATGTATCTATTAGAATTATTGGTGCCCAAGGAGGTAATAGTCAAGAAACAGAACTTCTGACATCTGACTTAGCCAGAGACACCCACATCTTGATTTCCCTGGGTGTGTAACCTGTAATTTCTGTTGATGTCCTCAGGGATTTGGAAGGATTAAATAAGAAACTATCACTGAGAGGATTTGCCTCTGTATCAGTAGACTCTTAACAGAACAATTTCCTGTGTTGTTTTTTTTTCTCTTAACCCCCAAGTGATCATTTGAAGCTGGAGGGAGGGAAGGGGACAGGTGGATCCATGAATGGATGATTGTTGGGATGAATGGATGGAAAGGTGGCAAATGATTAGATGAGTGGAAGGATAGCTGAATGGTTGGCTGATTACAGGGATAAATGGGTGGATGAAAAGACAGAAAAAAAAGGTTTACAGCTCTAAAGATGAATTGGTGGGTTAATGAATGGCTAAATGAACAAATGGTGGATGAATGGCTGGCTGGGTTGCTCAATGGGTGGCTGAATGATGGAAGGATGAATGAATGAAAGGAGGGATGGGTGAATAGATGGAGGAATGGATGGAGGAATGAATGAATGGATGGAAGGATCAGTGTATAAATGAATGGATGTAGGGGTACAGGGATTGAAAGGTTGGCTAACTGGCTTTATAAATGGGGATAGATGGCTGGTAGGGTGAAATAGCACTTCTCAGGATTTCCCAGGAATCGTGTCTTATTTTATTTTTAACATTATACTTTTTTTTTTGTGGTTTTTGGGTCACACCCGGCAGTGCTCAGAGGTTATTCCTGACTCCAGGCTCAGAAATTGCTCCTGGCAGGCACGGGGGACCATATGGGGTGCCGGGATTCGAACCGATGACCTCCTGCATGAAAGGCAAACGCCTTACCTCCATGCTATCCCTCCGGCCCCAACATTATACTTTTTAACATTCACAGAGCCCCCACCTCAGAGATGACTGTTTACCCCAATCCAGCCTATACACAAGGACAGTAGAAACTAAAGACTCAGTGAGGTTGAACCACTTGCCAAGAATCCATCTGCTAAGAAGAAACAAAGTGAATTTCCAATTCAAGTTTGCTTTAGCTTGAGAAAAAATAGGGATGAGAAGAGAGAAAATGAAGTTCTGGGTAGATTTCCAGAGATAGAAATTTGATACAGGCCAAAAGAACTGCAGGTATTTCTGGCATTTACATAGTTATCAATGACACAGTGTGGCATAGCTTTTTTCATCAAAGAAATGAGAGTATAATTTATCTACAGTACAATTCATCCCACTAATAAATATTCCTGTAGATTTGGACAACTGTGTATAATTGTGTAATCATCACCATGAGAGAGAGAGAGAGAAAGAGAGAGAGAGACAGAGAGAGAGAGAGAGAGACAGACAGAGAGAGAGAGAGAGAGAGAGAGAGAGAGAGAGAGAGAGAGAGAGAGAGAGAGAGAGAGAGAGAGAGAGAAAGCATTTCAACTTCTCTACCTCAGACCACCAACCTCTCAATTCTCAACCCCTGGCAACTGCTCGCCTGCCTTCTGTCTTTGTATTTTTTCTTTGCAAGAATGTCACAGAAATGAAATCCTATGTTCTTCAACCTTTCAAGGCTGACTGAATCCCTTCACTTGACACATCCATAAGGCACATCTTCCAATGTTTTCTAGGCATAGTCCCTTGGTTATAATAACTCATAAATTCTTTTTTGCCCTTTAGGATTCTGAGGGGAGAAACCTCTGTAATTTTTCAAAGACCCGGAGAGATAGCACAGCGGCGGCGTGCTGTGAGCCAAATTTTGTTTGCAGTTCTCAGCACCTGCAAACAGGTCCTTCGTGGAGTTCGGGAAAAATTCCATGGAGGAGAAGGTGGGCACGCGGAATGGCGAATGACGGAAATATATTGTAAAAATGAATGAAACCACACAGATAGTATGGGGACTCACGTTTACAAGGAACGAGAGACCATTTTATTTTTTAAGCTGGCAGCTTTTAAAAGGTGGAGGCAGGAAGGCAGATGCAAATTCTAGGCATCAAAGAGGCTGGGAGAAGAATGAAGGGACTTTGGCTTAAATTAGCATTTTAAAGAGCTGATGCTGAAGGTGAAAAGGGAGCTAGTAATTAGCAGGGAAGTTGGAAGAGTAAGGGATGTTTCAGAGTTTGGGGGGAAAGTGAAAATTACTTTGTTTTGAGCTAAGTTATGGAAAAATCTGTTTCTTGGCGCCAAGGTAGCAAAAATTACAGGGAGCTGTTAAATGGGAAACTTTTGGCTGGATTGATTGCTGTCCTTAGTTGTAGGAAGAAATTACTAAGGCCTGATTTCTAATATTGGTTTAAAATAAAGAGAGAGATAGTTACAGCCACATATTTAGAATTATTGCCAAACCCTCCATGCAAAGGGTCAAGTGATTTTGACTGCTCTAAGCGGGCCTTTTTGGCAAATAATTCCTTTTCAGGAGAGCACTACACTTTGGTGTGTGCTTCTCCTGAGTGGGGATGTGGCATTTCACCTTTTTTTTTTTTTTTTTTTTTTTTTTTTTTTTTTTTTTTTTGTGGGCACCTGGTGGCAATTTTAGGCTTTTATGGCTGTGAGCTCAGAATAGCCTTTTGACACCAGGGACCAAATAGGAGTTCGAATTACTGTTGGCATGCGAGGCAAAACGCCTTACGTATGCTATTTTTGTAATAAGTTCAATTAGAAGGAATAGGGACAGTACCAAAAGAGCCAAAAGTTATAAGTATTTTTTGAAAGGTGGGATTTGGAGTATGATATACTTAGCTAAATAGGGTATAAAGTATATACTATTATATGAAAATTAAAATATAGGCAGGTTACTATAACAATAAAAAATTGAGAATGTGCACTGGCACTGAGGAATAAAAAACAAATAAGTAAGATACTATAAGTGAGAGAATTGTAAGGAGAAGGAGGATTAAGTAATACTACATTATTAAGAAAAGTTAGAAATAAAGAAGAAGCATAGAAAGTTTGGAAATTAGAGGACAATTTAAGCAATAGTAATAACATGGCATATATGAAACAATTTTTGCTGGGAAATATTTGGAAGGGGAATTGCTGGTTTGCAAATTATAAACACATATACAAAAATTTTTTTTGTTACAAATTACAATGATAATAAAAGTTTTGTTGCTGCTTTGAAGAAGGTAGGCTAAACAGGAAACATATACTAGAAGAATAAAAGATGGTATTTTGTTGAAGAGTTCATAAGTTCAGTTTTTAAATTTTAAAGAGTTCGTAAATTCAGCTACGGGTGTGACGTTATTTGTTTCCAGGCAGTTTTCAGGGGTCAGCAGTGATGGCGTTTTTGCAGAAGTCACAGGACTGGGGGTTGAAAAGAAACTTTTTAGACCTGTAGGAAAATTAAATAGCTTTTAATTATGCTTCGGGGGAGCTATATGCTTCCCTTTTGGACTTCATGTTTTTATAAAACAAAGGTTGTTAGGAGAAAGTGAGGGTAGAGAATTTGCATTATTTGTATTTAGGATGTTAAAGGAGCTGTATTTTTTTGCCTATAAGAAAGGAAGAAAGATTTTTTGTTACTTTGATTGCAAGGGAATGCAATTGACTGGTATAAATTTGTAGTTTTAATTCCTGGAAAGGATTAAATTGATTAGTGGGATTTGAGCAGATTAGCTTTAAAAAACTGTAAGATTGTTTTAGAGGTGCACGTGTTTTTGTTTCTGTGGGAGGATAAAAGTTAATTTTGTAATGAAATACAAAAATTAAGTAAAAGCAATTACAATATTAATTAGTACAGATTGGTTATAAAGCAAGGTAAATTATGTAAGGTTATAATATTTAAATGCATTATATAAGCAAGTAGAGAAGGTAGTGGTGGTAGGTATATTTAGAGGCTAGAAATATAAGGAAAAATAAAAGAAGCAAAACTTTTAACATGTTAGCAATAAGATTATAAAGTAATGATTTTATACTTAAAAAGAGAAAATGTTTGTTAAGAAAACCACAATAGGGGCCGGAGAGATAGCATGGAGGTAAGGCGTTTGCCTTTCATGCAGGAGGTCATCGGTTCGAATCCCGGCGCCCCGTATGGTCCCCTGTGCCTGCCAGGAGCAATTTCTGAGCCTGGAGCCAGGAATAACCCCTGAGCACTGCCAGGTGTGACCCAAAAACCAAAAAACCAAAAAAAAAAAAAAAAAAAGAAAACCACAATAATTGACCTGATTATACTGTATACATATTGAAATAAAAGAAAACAAATTTATAGAAAAAATTATAGAAAGAATAGAGGGAAAATATTTTTGAGTTATGTAAATGAAAAGTTATGCACCAAACAAGACGTAAAAATTGATGAAACTTATTTGTTATTGGCATTTGTGTGAAGGCACACCTTCTGTTTTTAGGAAGAAAACTTTAATGATTTTTTGGGAGAAAACACAGCTGAATATTACTGTTAATTTGTTTACTATAAATTTTTGGGTAAGAGTTACCGTGATAAGGCAGAGTAATTAGTACATGAATAAACTTTGTTACTAATGACCAGTTTGTTGTAGTTATTAAGTAACTTTTACTTAAGTATATATATATTTTTTAAACGCATATAAAACAAATACAGAAAGTGTTACCAAACACATGTTAACTAAAATTTTTATTTTAGATAGTTGAAATTTAAAATTATATTTTTAAACATATATATTTTTAAGATTGGAGAAAATTTTTGTTTTTGGGGCAGCCACTGAAGGCTGTTTGCAAATGTGGCTTGCAGAGAAGGCATTTTTGTTTAAACATATGCAAATTAAGGTAGCCATTGAGTATAAACAAAAGATGAATTTAAAGATTTTAAGAGGCCGAAAGCACAGAGCAACAAGTAAATTTTTAAAATTGCAATAAGTTATGTAGGTCTGATTTTACGATTACTGTAACATGAGGTTAAAGACATGCTTTATTACTAGAATTATACCATATAAAGCATTAGATTTGTGTTTTGAAAATAATTTGGCACTAATAGACTGACAAATGAAATGGCCTGATTAAATAATTGTTAAAGTCGTAGACTTTTGGGGATAAGTTCCCTTTTACCAATTAAAGGTACTAAAATTTGTTAAAAATTTGAGGGCATTTTTTGTAGATGAAATACACCTTAACTAAATTAAAACCAGTGCTGACAGGTGGTATATGCCAGCTATTTGTTAACATTAGAAAACTTTTATTAAGGCTTAAAGATGGAAATGATGAAAATTACCCTTAATTAAAATATAAGTAAATAATATGCTAGATGTTATTAAAGACGATTGAAAATTAGTTTTTTGATGTATTATTATTTTAGATAACAATAAAGAATTAACACAATTTGATACCAGTTTTAATATTATTATGACCAATGATAATATTACACAGTAATAAATTTATGTGACCAAAAAATTTTTTTTTCTTAAAATTAAGTTGTAAAAATATTATGCATACACAAAATTAATACTATGGTTAAATTTTAATTAACTGCAATATCATTTGACAATTTTGATTTATTAAAAACCTTTTAGAAAGAGAAATTTGGAAACCTTGAGAAATTTAGACCTCATTCTGATGACCACAATGAGTTCTCTGTGGGGGAGGGTTCCTTCCCCCTCAGGGCCTAGAAGCCGCTTGAATTCAAAGCGCAAACACATTTTTTTTTCTTTGCTTTTCTGAGGCGAGGTTTGACCTAGGAAAAAGCTGTTTTTTCAAAATTGCACATTTGTAATATGCTCAGTTATATAAAAGAAGCACACATTGTTTTCAGACACACAATTTTAAGACATACAATTTAAATGCACACTTATACAAACCTTTAGATTCACACAGCACATAAATTGACAAACATAAAGGTGAGTTGCAGGAAAAAGATGAGATGAGAAAAATTGTGGGAAATTTTTGGACGTCTCCAAATTATTCCCGCCAGATTTTTGCTGGCTATTAATAAAAAATTGTTTTAGGAAAGGATAAGATAAGGCCTTTTTAGAAGAAAATAGAAGAGTTGACTTAGTTAAAAAGGGAGGTTTTTGAAGAGAAATAGAAAAAATTAAGTGCATTTGTTTACCTCTATAAATTTCTAGTTGGCAAATTTCTACTTTTGTTGCATTAGATATGACCTGCAACTTTTACGGATACACACATATTTATTATTATTTAAAGAAAACATTTGAGCAGAGACTTATGAAAAAATGTATGCATTAGATATGCAAAAATGTTATTAATCATGATTTTTAGACAGTTTTTAGCACATCTCTTCCCCATATAGTATACGATGAATGAGGTAGAATATAGGGCTGGAAATTTCCTTTGCTTACACCATTATTTCAAGGTAGGACTACAGCACTTTTTTGAACACTTTTAGGCAATCCTAGACCCCTCAAAGGGAATGGAACGTGTTCCACTGCCCAAGAGTGGGGCCAGTCTTTTCCAGCGATGCAGGAAAAGTCTGCTCCGGTATCCACGTGGCCTAAAATATCTTTGTTCTGAATTCTTATAGATGTTACAAGTGGTTCTGAGGTGTTTTCATATTTCTCAAACATTACAGGAGAACAAGACTCAGTAGCATGAGAAGATGCAGCATACAGATTGTTTTGTTCTAAAAATGTTTTAACTTTTTGCACAGGAGAAACAGTAGCCAAAGCTAATTTTGATTCATCTATAACTTGGTGTTTTCTGGGGGATTTTTTTGTTTTTAAGTTTAGAGATGCTATAGAAGGAACCGGCATATCAGCTGTTAAAGGTTTTGAGCCGTCCTTTGCTCTATCATAATTATCCTGCATATTTGCCCTAGTAGTTTGGGCTACATGTAATTCTTGTTTATCGTCAATTACCTCCATAACCTCTGTTCAAATTGACCCATGTTCCCGTATACCTTCTCGCCTTAAAACCTGGTACTTTTCCAGGGGTTCCTAGGCAACCGGCGAGGTCCAATTCCTTGGCCTGAAATATGAAAAAGAGAGGGAAAAAAAAGAATAGAAGAAAAGACAGAGAGACAGCTTACCTTCTCCGAATGGCCCCTCGTTGAAGCGCCAATTGCTGTGAGCCAAATTTTGTTTGCAGTTCTCAGCACCTGCAAACAGGTCCTTCGTGGAGTTCGGGAAAAATTCCACGGAGGAGAAGGTGGGCACGCGGAATGGCGAATGACGGAAATATATTGTAAAAATGAATGAAACCACACAGATAGTATGGGGACTCACGTTTACAAGGAACGAGAGACCATTTTATTTTTTAAGCTGGCAGCTTTTAAAAGGTGGAGGCAGGAAGGCAGATGCAAATTCTAGGCATCAAAGAGGCTGGGAGAAGAATGAAGGGACTTTGGCTTAAATTAGCATTTTAAAGAGCTGATGCTGAAGGTGAAAAGGGAGCTAGTAATTAGCAGGGAAGTTGGAAGAGTAAGGGATGTTTCAGAGTTTGGGGGAAAAGTGAAAATTACTTTGTTTTGAGCTAAGTTATGGAAAAATCTGTTTCTTGGCGCCAAGGTAGCAAAAATTACAGGGAGCTGTTAAATGGGAGACTTTTGGCTGAATTGATTGCTGTCCTTAGTTGTAGGAAGAAATTACTAAGGCCTGATTTCTAATATTGGTTTAAAATAAAAAGAGAGATAGTTACAGCCACATATTTAGAATTATTGCCAAACCCTCCACACAAAGGGTCAAGTGATTTTGACTGCTCTAAGCGGGCCTTTTTGGCAAATAATTCCTTTTCAGGAGAGCACTACACTTTGGTGTGTGCTTCTCCTGAGTGGGGATGTGGCAGCGGCGTTTGCCTTGCAAGCAGCCGATCCAGGACCAAAGGTGGTTGGTTCGAATCCTGGTGTCCCATATGGTCCCCCATGCCTGCCAGGAGCTATTTCTGAGCAGACAGCCAGGAGTAACCTCTGAGCACCGCCAGGTGTGGCCCAAAAACCAAAAAAAAAAAAAAATAGTGGAAAAAGCAGTGAGGGGGAACAAAAGGGAGAGTTAAGTTATTTTCTTTTATTAAAGTATTATTTTTTATTTTAGTTACTGTGGTTGACAGACTTCAGTTATTTCTGGCAGTCACTACTCCAACATCAATCCCACCATCAATGTAATATTCTCTCTACTCTGATCATCAGTCTCCAAACCATCCCCTGGAAAGTATAAATAATTTCCTTAATATTTCTTGGTACAACTAAATAGTAATGGAATTATAGGGGAAAAACTGCTTAAAAGAAAATTTGTGCTAACTGTTATATCTCAAATGAGGGTTTTATTTATTGTCTGAAGGCCTACTAGGCTGTGTATTTTTTATTGAGGTTATGTGGCTACTGTGAGATTTTCGCATTTAATTTGGTGTATTCCTACTGGGCAATCAGTATTAAAATTATGGGGTGTTGCACAGCCACTTATGCAACTGCATAGTCCACAAATTTGGAGCTGGGCTGAGGAACTCATATGGCAATAGTGGTGGGTCTGTAGGGATTCTCTGAAGGACCCCAGTGCCATCAGCTGCAAGGCTGGTACATCCAGAGGTTTTCTCTGCTAGCTGGGCCTCCCTTACTAAATTAAATGAGTCTATTGCGTTGGCTGCTTGCGCAGACAGGGTGAAAGGCTCTGGATAGTGGGCATGGCTGCCAGGGGCTTGCTTCTAGGGGTACGAGGGGGCCTTCGGAGAGGAGGTGGCCCAGCCTGGCTCCAAAGAGTCCCTGGAGATGTCAACCACAGAACCAACATACCTGGAGTTGTTGGTGGTTAGGAGTCTTTGCAGAGATGAATGGAGAAGTGGTGAATGAGTGCAGAACTGGGCCATTGGTGTGCTGGCAGTTGTAGGGCTGGTCTGTGTTCCTCCTTTCCTCCCTCTCTCTCCCTTCATTATTCTTTCTTCCTTTCTCCCCTTCGTTCGTTCGTTCGTTCGTTCCTTCTCTCCTCTGTTCCCATGTTCCTCTCTCATTCCCATTCTCCCTCTCACTCTTTTCCTTCCTTCCTTCCTTCCTTCCTTCCTTCCTTCCTTCCTTCCTTCCTTCCTTCCTTCCTTCCTTCCTTCCTTCCTTCCTTCCTTCCTTCCTCCTTCCTTCCTTCCTTCCTTCCTTCCTTCCTTCCTTCCTTCCTTCCTCCTTCCTTCCTTCCTTCCTTCCTTCCTTCCTTCCTTCCTTCCTTCCTTCCTTCATTCCTTCCTTCTTTCTTTTCTTTTCTTTTTTTTTTTGTGGTTTTTGGGTCACACCCAGCAGTGCTCAGGGGTTATTCCTGGCTCCAGGCTCAGAAATTGCTCCTGGCAGGCACGGGGGACCATATGGGATGCTGGGATTTGAACCGATGACCTCCTGCATGAAAGGCAAACGCCTTACCTCCATGCTATCTCTCCAGCCCCACCTTCCTTCCTTCTTTTCTTCTTTCCTTCTTTCTTTCCTTCCTTCCTTCCTTCCTCTCCTCCTCCTTCCTTTCCTTCCTTCCTTCCTTCTCCTTCCTTTCTCTTTCTTTCTTCCTTCCTTCCTTCCTTTCTTTCCTTCTTTCTTTCTTTCTCTTTCGTTCTTTCTTTCTTTCTTTCCTTCTTTCTTTCCTTCCTTCTTTATTTCCTTCCTTCTTTCTTTTCTGTCTTCTCTCTCTTTCTTCTTTCCTCCTTTCTTCTTTCTTTCTCTTTCTTTCTTTCTTTCTTTCTGGCTTGGGGGGACTATATTGGACTATATGGGACACCGGGGGATCGAACCGCGGTCTGTCCTAGGCTAGTGCTTGCAAGGCAGACTCCTTACCTCTAGCGCCACCTCTCTGGCCCCTAGATTAAAATCTTTCAGAGCATTTGAGGAGTTGGGGCAGCAAGAAAAGAGAAATGAATCTTGCTGTTAAATGCTGACTTTCAGGAACAAACCTCTGAGTTGGAAGCCAGGTGAGGGATGATATGTCTTGTTGAGAATAATGAAGGATATGGCTTTTCAATGGCCAGAAGATTAGGAAATCCAAGAGTGCATTGTGTGTCCACCCATACATCCATTCATAAGCCCACTCATCAGTCATGTTTCCATCCATATAATCAACAATGATGCTTAATGAGCAGCAGTGACTCAAGAGTGAACAGATACAGCTGTTTTGCTCTTCCCTGGAGTCCCACTTGGTTTTTTACTGCATATTTTCAGAGCTGTTGTTTATACCATTCTCTCTGTGAATGGTGCAGTGTAAAACCTGTGCAGTGGAGCCAAGCTCTCGTGATACATGAGAAAGCAGGCGATGGGGGTCGTGTTTACAGGAAAGGCAGGCACTTGAATGTAGGGGGGGGGCGAGAGGCAGGTAGTGAATCAAATGATTGGACCTGGGAATGGATTTTAAATCACTTTTTGAAGGAAGCGACGCCTACACAAAACCCTGTGGGGAAATAGGAGTTAGCAGGGAACATTGTAAGAGGCAAGATTGCAAGCAGAGGGAAAACAGCTTTCAAAGACTTTGGGGATGGGACAAAGGTTGGCACATTCTGGGAACCGTGAGCAGCAACTGATTGGAGTGAGGAGGTGGTGAGAGTAGACAGAGGAGTTGGGATAGGTGAGATGGCAGGGGCCACACAATAAAGGGATTTATTTGCAGGATAAGCTAATAGACTTCAGTGTCTGGGCACTTTGGACCATGGAAGAAGAGAACCGGTGTGGTCGCATTTGCTCTGCAGAAGCTCCTTCTTGGGCTGTGTGGGAGGTGGGTTGGCAGGTGGGAGGTTGATTTTTTTTTTTATTTGTTTGTGTTTGAGGCACAGTCAGCAATGCTCAGTGGCTACTTCTGGCTCAGAGATCACTTTGAGCAGTTCTCAGAGGACCATTTGGGGGCCCCAGGAATCAATCACATGCAAGACAAAAACCCTCCCCTCTGTTCTATCTCTCCAGCTCCTGGCAGGTGTGAGATTGGAATCATGGGGCCCATTTAGCTGGCTGGGCAGGAATAAAGGCATGAGTAGAGAGGAATCCAGAGTTAGGGGGGCTGTGGCTTTGGGGGGAAGGGCCTAAAATAAAGCATGGTGGGGCTGGGAGAGAGGTTCAGAATGAGAGTGTCATGCAAAAATTTCTAGCAGGAACCTTGGGCAGACAGCTTGACTGGTGAAACTGAATCAGGGAGGTGAGTGGCAGGTGAGATGAGGAGTTTCATCAAGGGGCTGCTAAATTTGAGGTGTCTGTGGAATCTAAAGCTATCAAGGAAGGTAGTTTGGTTAGTTCTTAGGCTCAGGAGGCTGAGATGAGGTTGTTCAGTCAGACATTCAGGGTCATGAAACTCTGTTGAGAAGTGAGTAGGGATTTTCAAAAAGCACCAATATCTCAGGGTGAAGCCCAGGGGGAAAAAAAAACCAAGGACAGTAGCCATTGATTGGCTCTTATTTCTAGCCCAGTGTGAATTGCTAAGCATTTTTCTTTCGTGAAGTTAATGGGTTATCTATGAACTCTAAAATAGTCATCGCTGCGTCCCCAACTATTGTCAGAGTCTGGCAAAGAGAGGCACTTATTCTTTATTGGCTGGGGAAAAAAATCATTGAACAAACAAGTGCAAAAGAGTTTCTCTAAAGAACCAGGATGTTAAAGACAACAGAACAACGTTCATGCATCTAAATAAGCTGCAACCCACCCACTTCAACGAAGAGTTATCTCCTCTCATAAAAGGCCTTTTGAAGCAAATTTCAATACCACATAGAAAAAGATCTATATATCTGACTGCAGGAAACTGAAAAATCTTTGAAGATCGAAAGGCAAATAATAAACTCGGGAAAGTGAAGTACATGGGTTGAATTATTTAGTAAGTATATCTTACCATAAAAAAGGTGAATACTTCAATATGAACATAAGCAAAAACCACAAGCAAGAAACCTATAAATACAAATCACAAGCATCTACCGAAGTTTTATGTGAATAACAAAATTAGTCACTTAAAAATGAGATTTACTGCTGGGCCAGAAAGATAACCAAAAAGGCTGAGAGCAAGCTTAACCTGATCCCTGGCACCAGATGGTTTCCTGAACACCACTAGAAGTGACCCCAAGCTTTGAGCTGTAAATAGAGCTTGAGCTCTTTTAGGCATGGTCCCCCAATAAATGGGTGGTGGTATTAAAATACTAATTTTTTTGGGCCCGGAGAGATAGCACAGTGGCGTTTGCCTTGCAAGCAGCCGATCCAGGACCAAAGGTGGTTGGTTCGAATCCCGGTGTCCCATATGGTCCCCCTGTGCCTGCCAGGAGCTATTTCTGAGCAGGCAGCCAGGAGTAACCCCTGAGCACTGCCGGGTATGGCCCAAAAACCAAAAAAACAAACAAACAAAATACTAATTTTTTTCAAGTCAAATGCTCAACTCCTGATCTATAGATCCCTTTTGAAAATACCATTTGTTTTAATGGTATTGTTCATTAAAATTTGGAAGTTAAAAAGGTATCCTTCCACTTGGGGGTCTGGGGAATAGCTTGGTGACTTAGAATGTCTGCCTTGGTAGTGTAAGGTTGTGAGTTCAATCCCTGGTGCCACCACATGTGCTAAATTTGACCCTGGCAGTTCTGCCCTCTGCTCCCCATCTACAAGTGATTTCTGGCCATACCAGGAAGGCAGTATGAGCCCCACAACGAAAGGGCACAATCCTCCATGAGTGCCATTAAAAGAGGTACAAACTCTTCTATGCTGTGTGAAGTTCCCCCTGGAACGATTACTTGTGTGGTTGCCTCAATGATCCTCCTCCTCACTATGAATACTACAAGCAGAATGGGCAGGAACCCCATAATAATGAATCAGACTAGGCAAGCATATGTGAAAGCACCAGAACGACAGGAATACAACCTTGAGTGAGCACTGTGGTTAAGTGTGGGAGCACAGCTTCCTGTGGTGCAGGAGGCCCCCCCCCCCCAAGCACAACTTAATGTATCAACCTATGTGACTCTAGGTCTTTGCAGCACAAGCAGACAATGAAGGGTAGACAAAGGAAGTGGGGGGGGGGCTATACATTTGTTGCTTAAAATATTAGATATCTGGGGCTGGAGTAATAGTATATAGTTGGTAGGGTATTAACCTTATAGGTGACTTACCTGAGTTCTATACCCCAGCATTCCACATGGTCCCTTGAGCCTGCTAGGAATGACTCCTGAATGCAGAGCCAGGAGTAACTCCTGAGCACTGCTGGGTGTGGCCCCCAAATTAAAAAAATGCATCTACTCACCAACCACAAGGTTCTAGAAATTTCCATAAAGGAAATCATTAGGAATATGTAAAAAAAAAAGTATCATTAAAGAATAATTTACTGCAGCATATTTTTGTTTGTTTGTTTGTTTTTTGGTCACACCTGACTGCGCTCAGGGGTTCCTCCTGGCTCTATGCTCAGAAATTGCTCCTGGCAGGCTCGGGGAACCATATAGGATGCCAGGATTCGAACCACCATCCTTCTGCATGCAAGGCAAATGCCTTACTTCCAAGCTATCTCTCCGGCCCTGCAGCATATTTTTAATGGCACCACTGATTTGGAAACACCCAAAAAGAGCTCAGGGCCTGGAGAGATAGCATAGCGGTGTTTGCCTTGCAAGCAGCCGATCCAGGACCAAAGGTGGTCAGTTCGAATCCCGGTGTCCCATATGGTCCCCCGTGCCTGCCAGGAGCTATTTCTGAGCAGACAGCCAGGACTAACCCCTGAGCACCACTGGGTGTGGCCCAAAAATCAAAAGCCAAAAAAAAAAAAAAAAAGAGCTCATAGTCATAAATAATGTATGGTTTAATTTTTTACCTTTTATGCTTCTTACATTCTACAGTAAAGACAAATGGTCCTTGCAATTTAGAAAACAAATGTTGCTGTTTTTGAAAAGGAAAAATAAAAGGCACCTTGACTGCAAATATCTTTCTGGAGGACTGCCACTGTTCCAAATCTCCAGGGTTCTCTTGTTAGTGGTTCTAAGAGCTAATTTCAGAGACACACAAGAAATTGATCTTGTTACTCAACAGTCATTTCATTTTGGATCAAACACAGCTATGATTCAGTTTCATCACCCACTTTGTTCATCTGCCTGTGTACCAAGTGACTGGAGGGGCTTATGCAAAAAAAATCCCTCTACCAAAGCATGAAAATTTCCCCTTTACTGGAGAAATCTAAAAGGAATGTTGTTTGGATTTTAGGGAGATATATATTTAGGACCCTACATGCTCATCACGACACTTAGCATATGGAGCTCAATAAATAGTAGCAGTTGTTATTCTCATTTTTCTTATTTGGTTTTATTTATTTCTGTAGCTGTTTAGGAGGGCAGATTGCTGAGACCAATGAGTGAATTGTCCAGCTAATGGTTTCAGCAAAATTGTGACTCAATCCATCAACTGTTTTGAGTGGATATGCTGAGGCTCCCACTAAAAAATGTCAAAGACCAAGGACCCTGAGAAATAACCTCTTAAGATGCCTCAGCCAACAAACTGGGGTGAAGCAGCATTTGGTGCTGTCTGTCAAGATAAAAAGTTGACTTGCGGGACCAGAGAGATAGCACAATGGTGTTTGCCTTGCAAGCAGCTGATCCAGGACCTAAGGTGGTTGGTTCAAATCCTGGCATCTCATATGGTCCCCTGTGCCTGCCAGGAGCTATTTCTGAGCAGATAGCCAGGAGTAACCCCTGAGCATCGCCAGGTGTGGCCCAAAAACCAAAAAAAAAAAAAAAGAGTTGACTTGGTGGGTAAGGTGTTTATTTTGACCTGGGTTGGATTCCTGGTAACCCAAATGCTCCCCCCCCCTTGAGCTCAATGATCTCTGAGCACAGAGCTAGGAGTAAGCCCTGAGTATTGTTGGGTGTGGCTGACAACCAAGCAATCAACCATCCATCCTTTAAACCAACCAACCAACCAAACATCCATTTAACCAACCAACCAACCAACATTGCTGGTGTGACTACCAACCAACCAACCAAGGCTACCAACCAATCAACCATTCATCCATTCAACCAACCAACCAACATTGCTGGTGTGACTACCAACCAACCAACCATCCATTCAACCAACCAACCAACCAACCAACCAACCAACCAACCAACTAACCAACCAACCAACCAACCAACCAACATTGCTGGTGTGGCTACCTATCAATCAAGCAACCAACAATCCATTCATTCAACCAACCAACCAATCAACATTGTTGATGTGGCTACCAACCAACCACCCATCCAACCATCCA
Organism: Suncus etruscus; assembly: GCF_024139225.1. Lineage (NCBI taxonomy): Eukaryota > Metazoa > Chordata > Mammalia > Eulipotyphla > Soricidae > Suncus > Suncus etruscus. Next base: position 33,434,461 of record NC_064867.1, on the reverse strand, counting down.
ACCAACCAACCAACCAACCAACCAACCAACCAACCAACCAACCAACCAACCAGCTTGCTAGGGGCTGAGGCTTGGGCTGCCTTTCACTGCCACCTAGCGGTGCGGAAGCGAAGGGCGGCCTCTCCTGCCGGAGAACCTTTACTTTACCTCTAGATGGTGCTACAGCTTGCCTGGGTATGGATGGATCTGCTAAGAAGGCCCAGACTTTGGAAGGCAGTAGGTGATAATCCTGGTTTGATATGTCGCTTTCTCATCTCCACTTTGACCTTACGCAGTCACTTTGTTCCTGAGTCTATCCTCTGTTAAAATAGGGCATGTTATAACAGCTTTTCCCAATAGGTGTTAGGAGATGAATTGAGATAGCAAAAATAATCTACTAAAATAAGGACTGATCCTTTGCAGGTGCTCCACAGATGGTTTCCTAGTTAAAAAAAAGAAAAAGAAAAAGAAAAAAAAAAACCAAACAAACCTCAAAGCACATGATTAGAACGCCTGCTAGGGTGTTAATGAGGCCATAAATAGAACTGTTTTAGTGGGAGCAAGTCTCCTGGTCTTTCCATGAAATTCCAGGATTGCTCCTCTGTCTCTCTCCCTCTTTCCTCCAGTGAATCCAGTACCTGACTTCCCTCCCCCAGCAGACTTACAGAGATGGTGGAGAAAGGTGATGGATGAACAAGTCTGCATAGAGTTAGAGAGCCAAGATCAGAGAGTCAGGGGTTCAGGAAAGTGACAGGAGACAGCAGATAAACTTCACTGGATATCTCTAGCCAAACTGTGTGAGTTAAGGAGCCTATACGGAGGACTCGGCTCCTTTCTAGAGTGGTTGTTGTGATCAGTTGTCAGGATTCAGTCCCAGGTGACTGGCTTGAAGCAGGGACATCACGAAGGATTAAGAAGCAAGAACAGATAGAGAAAGAGGGATAGGCATAGATGATTGCACTCATTTATAAGATAGAAAAAAGAACGAAGAAAGTGTGGTAATAAAACTTAAAGACAATAGAGAAGAGGGCCAGGAGGACTGATCTGATCTATGGTAGGAAGCTCGTCGCAAAGAGAGGAGGGTTGCAGTTAGGGCAGAGAAGGAGTCACTATGACAACGATAGTTGGGAATGATCACTCCAGACAAGAACTGGGTGCTGAAAGGAGGTAGTGTTATATATGCATGATACTCCTTCAATAACAATATTGCAAACCACAGTGTCTAAAAGGAAGAGAGGAAAAGAGACAGAGAAGCAAAATGTCTGCCATAGACTGGGGGTGGGTGGGAACGATGGGAGGGAAAGCTAAGGAAACCAGTGTTGGGAGATGCTCATTGGTGATGGGTGTTGGAATATTATATGACTGAATTTCAATCAAGAGCAATTTTGTAACTGTATTTCATGATGATTCAGTTAAATGATATATTAATACAAAAGTTTTTAAAATTTTTAACTTTATTTATTGATTGATTGATATGGGGGTCACACCCGGCGGTGCTCAGAGATTACTCCTGACTCTGCACTCAGAAATCACCCCTGGCAGGCTGGGGGACCACATGGAATGCCTGGAATCGAATCGGGTCCCTCCTGGGTCGGCTGCATGCAAGCCAAACGCCCTACAGCTGTGCTATCTCTCCAGCCCCTTAATAAAAATAATTTTAAGGAAAAAAAAAAGGAAGCAAGACAGAAAACAAGACAAAACGTTTAGTTTGAGGGACTCTGAGAACACCGACTGTCTTTCCTGTTCAATATTTATTGCTTAGAACCAGGAAATATCAGAAAATAAGCAGAGTCACCTATAAATGCAGTCACCGCGTCTGCATGGCCAGCTTCATAGATTCACTCTGTTCTCAAAAGAGATATGAACCAAGTCTTGAATAATTATGGCTCCACTGGCCACACAGCTTAGAGGCCAAATGCTGGCAATCTGAAGAGGAGAGAGTGGGCCAAGTTCCTGCCCTGCCAAAGCTACCTCAACTGCACCCATCCCCTATGACTGCCACTTCTCCAATGGCCTTGTTTCACCATCAATCTACAGCTCTCTTCAGAGACACCAAGCTGACCAAAATTCCAGACATGCTGGTATTTGGGTTGAGAGCACCAGGACTTTTTTTTTTGAGTGAGTGCAGGAACCTTCCACCCCTCCATCCCCTTCTCATACTACTAGAAGTCCTGGCAACTGGAACCATGTCCCACAATACTATAGTATCAGTAATAGCTGGAATTCCTGGACTGCACAGCAACGCTGTGGAACAACTTCAATTTTCTTACTACTGTCATCCCTGTAGGAACACAACAATTTCAATGCCAATACGCATATCTGAAGACACCTAATGTTCAGAAACAAAAATAACAGAATTATCAACTAGCAACAACAGCTTAGTAAACCTTCTGACAAAGAATTAATAGCTTCATTGTAAGAAAAAAATAATTTTCATAAATTTTCTTGTTGCTGCGCTCTTTTCTTTCTTTATTTGGAATAATTTTGCTCCCATTTTAACTACAAGAAACAGATTATGATCAACTATGTCAACTATGTCTTTGGTCTTTAAATATATGGCTTTAAATAAATTAAGTTATATGTGTTAAAAATGAGGACAATATCCTTTAGTTAATTGCCTAAATATCTTAATTGATCTGGGCTCAGTTTTACACATTCTAGGACCTCAGTCTATCAGGGCAAACATCCTTATAATGGACTTATCTCAAGGGCTGTTTCCTCTGGGAGAAAATAGAAATAGAGCAGACAGAAGTCTGTCTTGGTGGTTTCCGTGTTGGTGCCAATTATTTGGGTCTCAGCTCCTGTTTTCTGCCTTTCCCTGGGTTCTGTCTTAACTCTTGGTTTCCAAAATCGATTAGTGAGGTCTGCAGAGGTTGTGGGGTCTGAATCGGGGAGACCTAACCCTCATATTTGTCCTTTCATGGTTGGAAGACAAAACTCTTTGATCATAACCAATGCTGAAGTTTGAGCAGTTTGAGCCTTTTCAAGTTTAGGGCTGAACTGAGAGTAAGTGTTTAGAAATGTTTAGAGCCATTGGCAGAGTAATTTTATTGAATGTAATTCAATCTACTGAATCTAATAATAAAGCATTCAAGCTTTTGTTTTGAATGTCCTTTTTTTTCTAGTCATTTGTTTTGATGGTTCGAAAATCAGGCATCCATGGCACATTTCGGGGATGGAAATCAGACCTCCATAAAGGAGTCTTTTAGGAAGCTGGGTTTATTTCTCAGTGCCACAAAGAGAGACTTATGTAATGTGATAATGCAATGTTGCTTTCGTTCACAAGGCAAGCACTGACAGAGAGTGTGAGGTAAAGCGACAGAAATCCTCCTTTCTGCTCCTAGATGGGCCACCAAGCTTGTAGATGAGGAGCTAACAAAATAATCAGAGTGGGGAATCTTCACCTTTCTGCAGCTCTCCTTGAGGACCTAAGGCTCTGAGTGGCGAGTTGAGAGTCTGAAATTTGGGATCTGGCTGCCTATGCTCTGAGAATTGCCCACAAAGGAAATCGTTCTAGTCAGTGTTTGTCTTCCATTCCTTTCTCAAAGGCTGATTGGAGCTCAGAGTCAGAGGAAGGTAGGGATGGAGCTTGCTTTGCATGTGGCCAACCCAGGTTTGATCCCTGGTACTACATATGACCCACTGATCCAAAACAGGAATGATTCCTGAATGCAGAGCCAGAGAAAGCCCTGAACACTACTGTTTGTGACAGCAAAACAAATGGCAGATTGATTTCAGGGGAACAGAAGCTGCCCCAGAACAAGTACCCCGGAATTCTTATTAGGTAGATTGCTGATGTACAGAACCTCAAAATGGGGATCGTGAGCTCCAGGAAGGGCATGAGCATCACATGTTTATAGGCCTCTTTTGTGTGTGTGTGTGTGTGTGTGTGTGTGTGTGTGTGTGTGTGTGTCTGTGAAGGTGTAGTGATGCACCCCAAGGGGCTGAAGGGGTGAATGCAGAGACTTGCCTGTGATCTGAGGTTTCCCCTCACCCCATGTGCTCAGGCTCCTTTCTCCTCTTCTGGTCGACATCAGCATCTGACTTTGATGGCAGGGACGAAGTTCCCAGGCAAACAGGGAATCTGGAAAGAAGCAGGCAAATGGCAGGGAAAAAAGGCATTGAGTGGACACAGCCTGTTCCTCATAGAGACTCTGTGACCCAAAACAGAACCAAAGGCCTCTTCCCTGCCACCAAGTTTTGCACGATGCCTTCTCAGCTTCAGGTATGGAGAGTGGTGTCCCACTAACCTAAAGGTGGATGCCCTGGGGTTAGACCTGATTAGTGACTTGTTAACTGAACCATCATGGCTTTGTGATTCAGCTTGCTTTCTTTTTCGTTTGTTTTTTGGTTTTTCAGGCCACACCCATTTGTTGCTCAGGGGTTACTCCTGGCCAAGTGCTCAGGGGCTTGGGGGGGACCATATGGGACGTGGGGGGATCGAACTGCGGTCCTGCCTTGGCTAGGGCTTGTAAGGCAGGCACCTTACCTCTAGCGCCACCTCGCCGGCCACCAGTTTGCTTTTTTTTTTTTTGACAAGAGAAGCAGCATTAGGACATCCTCTCAAAGTACTCCCAATTGAGCTGACATCAAAGAGGGCACAGCATGTTGGGAAGGGGAACTCAGTAAATCTAAGTCAGGTTGAATACAAGAAATACTGACCCGGGCCCAGAGAGATAGCACAGCGGTGTTTGCCTTGCAAGCAGCCGATGCAGGACCAAAGGTGGTTGGTTCGAATCCTGGTGTCCCATATGGTCCCCCGTGCCTGCCAGGAGCTATTTCTGAGCAGACAGCCAGGAGTAACCCCTGAGCAACGCCGGGTGTGGCCCAAAAACCAAAAAAAAAAAAAGAAAAAAAAAAGAAATACTGACCCCAATGTGGCCGGAACAGTGGCACAAGCGGTATGGCATTTGCCTTGCACAGGCTAACCTAGGATGGACTGCGATTCTATTCCCCAGCATCCTATATGGTCCCCAAGCCAGGAGCGATTTCTGAGAGCATAGACAGGAGTAATCCTTGAGCATCACCAGATGTAGCCCAAAAAGCAAAACTATAAAAAATAAAACAAAATATTGACTTCAAATCTTGTTTGTTTGCTGTGGACCCCTCATGGCAATACTCAGAGGTTACTCCTGGCTTGCTTCACTCAGGGATCACTCCTGGAAGTACTTGGAGGACCATATGAGATACAGAGGATTGAATCCAAGTTGCTGGAGAGCAAGGCAAGCATCCTGTCACTGCACTATCTCTCTGGCCACTTCCTCTCTTGTTTTCAGAGGTAACTGCAGTTCTGACAGGGAGGAAGAAGCCTGAAATTAATGAGCCCATTAAAGTAGGATAGATCAGACCCTGGGTGTTTATTTATAGTCTGATTTTACCCAAAGCAAAGGTGTTCCCCCAATTTCCTTCTTCTTTTTCATCTACCCCTTTGATATGTAAAAGTATTACTGGATCTCACTCTATCATCCTCTCCTGGTTGGTTAATAAACAGAGGTTTCAGTTTGACTTGGTGTGTGTGTGTGTGTGTGTGTGTGTGTGTGTGTGTGTGTGTGTGTGTGAGAGAGAGAGAGAGAGAGAGAGAGAGAGAGAGAGAGAGAGAGAGAGAGAGAGAGAGAGAGAGAGACCACCAGGAGAGAAGCCAAGCGACTCCATGATTCTCTTTTTGACTGGGTTGATTTTTTGTTGTTGTTGTTTGTTTTTGGGCAACACCCAGTAACCCTCAGGGGTTACTCCTGGCTATGCACTCAGAAATCACTCCTGGCTTGTGGGACCATATGGGATGCTGGGGGATCGAACCATGGTCCATCCTAGGTTAGCGCATGCAAGGCATAAACCCTATAGTTTGTGCCGCTGCTCTGGCCCCATAGTTTGATTTATTAATTCTTTGTAGCTACACTGCATCAGACCCATTTATCTGGGGTTGGAAATATGGCATGGGGATTTATTTCACAACTTCACCTGAACAGAGACCAAGGAACCCAAGAAGACCCCCCCCCAACAATGGTGAGTGAGTTGACCCTCTGGTGAATAATCACCATGATGGCCCCCTTGAGCTGGATTGAATGTGCTATGCCTTTCACTGGAATAGCCGTTCTCATGGCCCTAGTTCTAAAAGGCTTCATATTGCTCTGGTCCATCTACATGCATTTTTCGCTCTAGACTGTATGGCCAGGATCCCTAGAGTTTCTCTCGCACACATTCTCAGCAGTGATGAGTTCTCCATCTATAAGCTGATGCCTACCACCTTTCTTCTACCAAAGATGTTTCGTGTGAGGATTTTAGGGTTAGGGTTACAATTACAACCAACACACCTGCTGATTCATGCTTCATGGCCCTTCTTCTTACCCTCCTAATCATGGACTGTTGCATGCCACTGACTCAGCCCCAGCATGACCCCCAGTCCAAAGAGACATCCCTCACGGTTACAAAAATTTTTGCAAGCTCAACAAGACATGATGTGTGATGAAAAAAATGCCCTGGACTCCACCCACCACAAGAATATCTCAAAAGACTCGATGGGGAGGCCTATATTTCCTTTATGTGTTTAATACCTCTATAATAATACCTCCTAGTCTGTTTATTTTCAAAAGTAAATCAGCCTCATAAATAGCATGTACAAGGGGGGAATAGTTGCACTAGCATTACAGGGGTAAAGGAGGGAGATGTGAGGTGAATGCTGGGAACGGGGTGGAGGGAGGACAACACTGGTGGTGGGAATGCACCTCATTCATTGTCACTTATGTGCTTCAAATATTACAGTGCTCAGGGGTTACTCCTGGCTGTCTGCTCAGAAATAGCTCCTGGCAGGCACAGGGGACCATATGGGACACCGGGATTCGAACCAACCACCTTTGGTCCTGATCGGCTGCTTGCAAGGCAAACACCGCTGTGCTATCTCTCCAGGCCCTCTTTCTTTCTTTCTTTCTTTCTTTCTTTCTTTCTTTCTTTCTTTCTTTCTTTCTTTCTTTCTTTCTTTCTTTCTTTCTTTCTTTCTTTCTTTCTTTCTTTCTTTCTTTCTTTCTTTCTTTCTTTCTTTCTTTCTTTCTTTCTTTCTTTCTTTCTTTCTTTCTTTCTTTCTTTCTTTCTTTCTTTCTTTCTTTCTTTCTTTCTTTCTTTCTTTCTTTCTTTCTTTTTTCTTTCTTTCTTTCTTTCTTTCTTTCTTTCTTTCTTTCTTTCTTTCTTTCTTTCTTTCTTTCTTTCTTTTCTTTCTTTCTTTCTTTCTTTCTTTCTTTCTTTCTTTCTTTCTTTCTTTCTTTCTTTCTTTCTTTCTTTCTTTCTTTCTTTCTTTCTTTCTTTCTTTCTTTCTTTCTTTCTTTCTTTCTTTTTTCTTTCTTTCTTTCTTTCTTTCTTTCTTTCTTTCTTTCTTTTTCTTTCTTTCTTTTTTCTTTCTTTCTTTCTTTTCTTTCTTTCTTTCTTTCTTTTCTTTCTTTCTTTCTTTCTTTCTTTCTTTCTTCTTTCTTTTTTCTTTCTTCTTTCTTTCTTTCTTTCTTTCTTTCTTTCTTTCTTTCTTTCTTTCTTTCTTTCTTTCTTTCTTTCTTCCCTTTCTTCCTTCCTTCCTTCCTTCCTTCCTTTCTTCCTTTCTTTCTTTCTTTCTTTCTTTCTTTCTTTCTTTCTTTCTTTCTTTCTTTCTTTCTTTCTTTCTTTCTTTCTTTCTTTCTTTCTTTCTTTCTTTCTTTCTTTCTTTCTTTCTTTCTTTCCTTTCTTTCCTTTCTTTCTTTCCAGATCACACCTTGTGATGCTCAGGAGTTACTCCTGGCTATGTGCTCAGAAATAGCTACTGGCTTGGGGGAGTATATGGGATGCTGGGGGATCGAACCACAGTCCGTCCTAGGTTAGCACATGCGAGGCAAATGCCTTACCGCTTCGGCTACCGTTCCAGCCCCATCTGTATAGATCTTAATAGCTACTCTTTTGTTTTATGACCCACTGCAAACAGATCATTAAGTATCCAAATTTAGTGGTTTAATATTAGTTTGTACAGTTCTGGGGAAATGCATAATGTTGTTAGATTTTAATGATTCTCAGAGAATGTTTCCTAATTGCTGCGATGCTTGATTGTGTATATTATTTAGAAAATTATTCTCAAATTATGTCTGCAAAATGTTCTAATGTCTTTGTCCACAGAAATCTATGGAAAAGGAACTTATTACAGTGTTCATTATAAGAATGTTTTAGCAAACTTATTTTCAAACTATATATAATCTGCAGGAATGTTCTTATGATTTTGTTTAGAGAAGTTTATGAAAAATAAACTTGGATGCTTTAGACTCATATAACAGTGTTCAGTGCAAGAGTGTTTAGGAAATTGTTTTCAAATTAAGTACTACTGCAGAAAGTCTCTAATGTTTATGTTCAGAGAAGTCTATGAAAATTTTTTCAGATATGTATAAGACAAGGATAAGACAAGTATAAGTATAAGGATAAGACAAGTATAAGACAAGTTGATTATTTTGAGAATGATGTATGCATAATCTAACCTATGACACATTTTACAGCCAAGTCTACCCTCACCAGCAGTGATTCCTAGGAATTAGAAAATTTCCTCACCATCTTACTGCTGAAGAATTTTGTTCTTTTTATTTTCCAACTTTCCCTGTGCCCATTCAAATTAACAGCCACTCTAGGGTTCCTGTATCTTTGTATTTACAGAACTACAGAACAAAACTAATCTAGCCCCTCTCAATTATTTTTGAACAGAAAGGGTGAATTGTCAGTTTACACACTGCTTGTACCTAAAACAAAAGCATTCTACAACTTCCTCTTTCCTTTCCACCGATTCCTTTGATATGTAAGAGTCTTCCTAGATCTCACTTGATCCTCTTCCTCCTAGTTGGTTACTAAAGAGAGGTTTCAGTTTGGCTTTGTGCATGTAAATGAGAGAGATCGCTGGGCAAGAAGCCAAGTGACTCCATGATTTTCTCCTGGCTGGCTTAATTTATTAATTCTTCATGGCTACCCTGCATTAGACCTGTTCACTTGGTGTTAAAAATATGGTGTAGGGATTTATTTCACAACTGGGTTCTTGACTTCCCATCTAGTTAGGATCATCTGCTACCTGGGTGCTGAAGGACTCTTTTTTTAATTTTATTATTATTATTTTTTTGCTTCTTTTTTATTATTTTAAATTTTTTTTTTTGGGTTTTTTGGGCCACACCCGTTTGACGCTCAGGGGTTACTTCTGGCTATGCGCTCAGAAGTCGCTCCTGGCTTGGGGGACCATATGGGACACCGGGGGATCGAACCACGGTCTGTCCTAGGCTAGCGCTGGCAAGGCAGACACCTTACCTCTAGCGCCACTGCCCGGCCCCTATTTAAAAAAATTTTTATTTAAACACTGTAATTACAAACAGGATTGTAGTTGTCTTCAGTCACCAAAAGAACACCAAAAGAGGAGGGGCCAGAGAGATAGCATGGAGGTAAGGCATTTCCTTTTCAGGCAGAAGAACGGTGGTTCGAATCCAGGCATCCCATATGGTCCCCTGTGCCTGCCAGGGGCAATTTCTGAGCATAGAGCCAGGAGTAACCCCTGAGTGCTGCCGGGTGTGAAAACAAAAAAACAAAAACAAAAACAAAAAAAGGACACCAAAAGAAGTACAACATTCTCACCACCAATGCCCCCCCCCCACTTCCTCTTCCCACACCCCATGCCTGTATTCGAAACAGGCATTCTACTTCTCTCTTTCATTAACATTGTAACAGTAGTTGTTAGTGTATTATTTCTCTACACTCACCCCTCTTTGAGGTGAGTTTCATATCATGAGCCCATTCTTCCTGCCCTCATCTCTGGGCATTATCACAATAATGTCTTTAATTTTTCTTAAAACCCATAGAAACTATTCTGTGTCTCTCCCTCTGACTTATTTCACTCAGCATAATAGTTTCCACGTCCATCTATGTGTAGGAAAATTTCATGACTTCATTTCTCCTGGCGGCTGCATAATATTCCATTGTGTATATGTACCACAGTTTCTTTAGTCATTCATCTATTGAAGGGCATCTTGGTTGTTTCTAGAGTCTGGCTATTGTAAATAGTGCTGCGATGAATATAGGTGTGAGGAAGGGATTCTTGTATTGGATTTTTTGTGTTCCTAGGGTATATCCCTAGGAGTGGTATAGCTGGATCATATGGGAGCTCCATTTCCAGTTTTTTGTTTTTTATTTTTATTTATTTATTTATTTATTTAATTTATTTTTTGGTTTTTGGGCCACACCTGGCGATGCTCTGGGGTTACTCCTGGCTGTCTGCTCAGAAATAGCTCCTGGCAGGCACGGGGGACCATATGGGACACCGGGATTTGAACCAACCACCTTTGGTCCTGGATCGGCCGCTTGCAAGGCAAACACTGCTGTGCTATCTCTCCGGGCCCAATTTCCAGTTTTTTGAGGAATTTCCATAATGTTTTCCATACGGGCAGAACTAGACAGCATTCTCACCAGCAGTGAATGAGAGTTTCTTTCTCCCCACATCCCTGCCTGGGAGCTGTAGGACTCTGAGGCAAACTGATGTCTTAGTTCTGAAAGGGCTTCCTTATACCTCCAGCACCCCAACTCAGCAGGGGTTCTAATCAGAGTATTCATTGCTAGGACACAAAAGGTCACACACAGTGTGATTTAATTTACATTGAGTCTCAAAAATGGGCAGAGGAATCAGAGCAAAAATGGGCAGAGAAGGGAGAGGGTTTAGCCTTATAAGCGACCAACCTGGGTTTCTGTAGCAGGACAGCCCCTGAAGAGGTTGACTGATGGAGGGATGGAGAATGAGGCCCTTTTCTTCCAGCTCGGAGCACGTGTCTGCCACCCTGTCTAGCCCACGGTTCTGAGGTGAAACGGCGGGTAAACAGCTCGCAGACAATCAGGCTCGTGGAAATATTTGCTTTATTCGGATGGACAAAACTGAAGTCCAAAGACTCCGATTCAGTTCCAGCCAGCAAAAAGCCTCTCGCCTTCCACAGACCCTTGCTCTTATAGTCCAGAGTCAGGTCCCACCCAATGGTGGGATCAGATACCAACCAATGGTGGAAGCAGAATCAGGTCCTACCCTAGGGTGGGGGCAGAATGCCAGGTCACACCCTAGGGTAGGGCACAATCACCTAATCAGATTAGGGTGAGCAACATAGTAATCCCCCAAAATATTTACATACACAACAATTCCCCCTTTTGTTTTTAGTAAACAAACAATATTGTCTACAATTATTAAAAGAAAAATTAGTCAATAATAAAAGAGCGGCTGTTTGCATAAGCGCATCACAGGAAAATGTAAAGAAAAACTTCTAACCTAAGCACAGGGTGTCTAAAACCAGAAACATGTATCAAGGAATCAACTACAAGCTCCTGAGAAGATAAATCTAAGACGTGCATAGATCTTTCGAAGAGACACCAGAAAGGTTGTGTAGCAGGCAAGAAGAAGCACCTTTTCTTTATTTGTTGTTGTTGTAGGTGGTGGTGGTGGTCGTTTTTGGGTCACACCTGGCAGTGCTCAGGAGTTACTCCTGACTCCACGTTCAGAAATCGCTCCTGGCAGATACCGGCATTTGAACCAATGACCTTCTGCATGAAAGGCCAACGCCTCGCCTCCATGCTATCTCTCCAGCTCCATTTTCATTCAAGTTCAGGTAGACCAGAAAGCCCATCTTTGAGGGCATTGAACTAGGCCTTTATTTCGGAAGAAGTGGCACATACACCCTCTGCACAGTGGGGAGCCACTGCAATGATGATCAATAGGTATCTGAACTTAGTCCAAGTTCTTAATCCGGTCTGAAGTCCATAAGATGTCTGAAATTGATGTCGACTATTTATAGATGGGAGCTTAAGTCACAAACCAAAACAAAATGTTTAAGGCAGAGACCCTCCCTGTGTAAATAAACAACTTGAGGGCCCATCCAAAATGGATGGAACCTTCTATAAACCTAGTATTTTGCCTATGATGCGCCCACGCAAAAAACCCTGAGAACAGACAAAAATATCATTTGGGAAATTATAGACAATAATATATAACTCACAAACCTAAAGTCAAGAAAGCAAAACCTTAATGTAATACTACATCGATTCCTAATATTAAAAACTAAAATAGAAAAACATTAATTACGATAGTCAAAAGAAGCGTAGTACCAAACATAACTTCAAAGGATTACAGTTATAGGAAAAACAACAGATGTAATTTCTACAGAGTTCAATACCAATCTGTAAATATGAGGGGTCTGGAACTCCAAAAAGACCGGCAGAAGACACTTGATGGGTCTGGAAAAGCCGGTTGAAGCCTTGTACAGGAGATAACATCAAGCTGAATGAAGAAGGAAGGCCAGTACAGTCATCCATGTGTTGGGGCATCCCCAAGCGTTACATCATTACATCATAAGTTGGTTGGGCTTCTGTATTTCCTTTGGGATCGGTGCAATCTTGGGGTAGCCATTGTAGAAACGGTCAACAATAGCATTTTGTATGTGGATGGAAAACCAGAAATTCAGATAGCACAGTTTAACTGGGATCCAGAGACTGTGGGTCTTGTCCATGGATCTTTTCTCTGGTGTTACATTGTGACACAAATCCCAGGTGGCTTCATTTCCAACAAGTTTGCAGCATATATGGTGTAAAACTCCAACAGTCATGGATTTCTTCTTCCCGCCGAGATCAGGAAGCTTGTAGTTGTGGGTGAAGGAGATGGGTTGCACATGTGAAATCCTGAAAATTAAAATGTTAAGGACTAGGAAGAGAGAAGGAAGGATAAGGAAGACTAATTTGGGGAAGATAAAGTTAGGAAAAAGGAAACTATATACACAATATGCAGAACAAACAGACACTAAACAAGACATACATACACAGACTTCACAAAAAATATGGCCATAACACTCACTCATACTAAAAAATATTTGTTGGAAAGGATCCAAAATAGAGCAAAAGAAAAGAGAATTCAGCTGAATCAATTAAAAGCTCCTTAAAATGTAATAGCCGGCAATTGTTTAGATAAATCATTTCAAATTCACAAAAAAAATTTTTTTTTTTTTATGGTTTTGCCTAGCAGATCTGAAAGAGAATTTCATGCATAATACAAACATGGACAACTCTACTATACGTGTATATCAGTATATATACAAAGTTATTGTATAACAGTAACTTTATGATAATCAATCATAGGCAAGAAGCACTGTGAAGAAAGTCCACCTAAAATTATCATTATGTAAGCGTCTTAAAACCTAAATTGAGGGAAATAAAGCAATAATGTTAAAATAAAAAGAGTGAAAGTCGTTAAATGAGTATACCTAGAAAGAAAAACAACATTAATATGATGAGAAATTTCTCTTTCAGGTGAACCTTGACTAAATTAATTTGTAAAATTTCATGATTAACTGAGACCTAGAGCAATAATGAAATTAAGACATAAATCCATCCTACAAGGAAACACATTGGGGATTCATGATTTTCAATCTATATTCATTGATCATGCCTGTGGAAAGAATCCTAGAGCATTAATAGCAACTGATAAGGAAGTAAAATGATTATCTGGTGTTCATTGTAGATCTCTAAGAAGTATAAAACAGGATGTATGCTGCTGTGGATTTCACCAATGTATTAGGGACTTTTTTGATCTTCTTGTCATCAAAATTGATCCAGTGTTGTTTTGCATCAATTTTACAGTATGAAGTACAGTGTCCATAGTGAACTTTACCATAATGGTTTGACACCGATGATAAGTTGTATTTCTTAATCTTGCTTTTATTCTCTGAAGTGAATTCCTCTAAATTGAGGTCTTCTAAAGGAAAATCTACGTAAGTATGCAATTTTTTTATTTGTTTGCCATCAAAAGCAAAACGTTTCAAGTGTATTATAAGTACTGGTGGCAGTTTCCATAAGTACGTTTTCTTTGAAAAATCCCTTCTATTTTTGCACCTGTTGCACAGAACTTTGTTGTCATTTCTTAATTCTTCTTCTTTAAAAAATTCAGAGAGGCATTCCTGTAATGTACATTTATCTGTAGATGTAACAGCCAAAGACAAATGAACAAATGTCTCATAAACCTCAGACTTTTGGTGGCAAGTGAGACACTGGAGTATAGATTTGAATTGTCCTTGAAAGAGATCATAAATAATAGATTTATGAGCCTTTTGGTGTTCTGGACTAAATTGTTCATAATTTTCATTTCCCATGAGATGTGTAGTTTTGTCTGTCATTAGATTTACAGTAAGCAAGTCCTGATGTAATCCCTCTATTAGGAACATCAGTAGTTCGTGAGGATCCTGCTGATTGTGTCCAGCAAACTGGTCATTAAGTAAACCAATTGTTACTTTGAAGCTTTCAGGGTTAATATGTCTATGAAATCCATTTCCCATGGTTTTGATGAGCCGACCAAATTCTTCGGCTAATTTACCTTCATGCCCCATCGGATTTTTCTTGTTAATATCCTTTTTATAATGATCTTTATAAAAATACTGAGTTAAGTCTGAAATATTATACAAGCATTGCAATATTGAGTTCATGTAGCAAGAGTTTCCTATATTTTGGAGCCCAGTTAAGACAGGTTCCTGTCTTTCCTTTTGCATCTCGGAGTGTAAGGGTTTATCACTACCATCAGTCTCACTCATTGTATGGTGTGTGACAGCTAAATCGTTCCCTGCCCCAGAGACCTTAGTAATATTACTGCTGTTAGTGTCTGAAGTATTCTGTTTTTTCTCTGAAGGGGAGTTTGTAGTCTGAACCTGATCATTTGTGCTAGCCCGATTTCTAACAAGACGTAATGGAACCCAAAATTTCTTGGGAGGGTCATCATTTATAGAAACATAGGCATAACCCCTTCCTCTTAGGAGAAGATAGCCAGCTATCCATTTTTCATCCTCCTTGATCCAAATAGGTTTATGGGTTGTTTCTTGTCTCTGAATATCTTCTTTAAAATGTCTTTCCGCTGCAGTGTAGCTTTCCCCTTGGGGTAAGTTAAAGTAATTTAGTGTGATAAGAGTCAAAGACAGCAAATCCGTTGGTGGTAAACCTCTTTTTCTATTTTTTTGTAATTGAGTTTTTAAGGTTCTGTGAGTCCTTTCTACAATGGCCTGTCCCCTACAATTGTAAGGAATTCCTCTGAGATGTCTTATCTGCCATTCCTTACAAAAAAATTCAAAAGTTTTGCTAACATAGGCTGGCCCATTATCAGTTTTTATAGAATATGGAATACCCATCACAGAGAAACATTGTAAAAGAAAACTACAAGCAGCCTTAGATTTTTGAGAAGACATGGGAATTGCCCACATAAACCGAGAATAAGTGTCCACCACAACATGAAGATAAGGTTTCCTTGGAA
This sequence comes from Suncus etruscus, assembly GCF_024139225.1. NCBI lineage: Eukaryota > Metazoa > Chordata > Mammalia > Eulipotyphla > Soricidae > Suncus > Suncus etruscus. The sequence goes on along the minus strand of NC_064867.1, from coordinate 33,419,196 downwards.
ATAAATCTGTTTGAGTTATATCCATTTGCCAAAGTTCGTTAGACTGTAAGCCTCTTGGGTTTGCTCCTGCTATGTGAGTCTTTTTTGTTAACGGTGCACATACGTTGCAGTTTTCTACGATTTCTCTAGCTTGCCTCCATGGAATTTGGTAATTCACATGTAAACGGCGAGCATTTGTGTGTAGGGCTGAATGTTCCTCTACAGGTGATTTAAATATAGGCATTGCTAGCAAGTCAGCAGTTTTATTTCCTTGAGCCATAGGTCCTGGAAGACCTGAGTGGGCTCTAATATGTGTGATGAAGATGGGCTCAGTTCGTTTTTGAAGAAGCTGCTGTAATTGTTTAAGTAAGTCCTGTATGATCGGGTTATTAGCATTAAGGGATGCAGTGGCTATCACATGACATAAATTTACCACATACAAAGAATCAGAAACTATATTCATGGCTTCAGATACATTTTCTAATAGGTAAATTAACGTTGCTAATTCAACTTTCTGTGCAGATTTATATTTGGTATCTATGGTCATATTAATGTTGTCTCCAGTTATTCCTCCTTTTCCATTTTGGGATCCATCAATGTAAAAAACCTTGGCATTGGGAATAGGGGAATCCCGAACAATTGAAGAAATAACAAACTGAGTTTTCTTTAAAAAGTCCCAAATTTTTCCTGCTGGATAATGGGAGGATATTTCTCCTGTGAAATCTGAGAGGGCCCTTTGTAGAGATTCATTAATTGGCAATATTGACTCAATTTCCTTTTTTGGTACTGGCAAAACTATTATATCTGGATCAAAACCTAGTAAAGATATAGATCTGAGTCTTGCCTTGATAATAATCTCTGAAATCAGTTGTAAGTAGGGGACAACTGAGCGAGGTTGTTTGTTATGTAAATACACCCATTCCAAAGGTCCTGACTGTTGCATCAAGGCCCCTGTGGGGGTTTCTATAGTAGGGAAGATTAACAGTAATACCTTTTCTCCTGGGATGAATCTTGAGAGAAACGATTTTTGTAATCTGCTCAAGAAGATGTCCAATTCATTTTTTGCAGCTGTTGTTAAATTTCTCGGGCTATCTAAAGCAGGATCACCCTCCAACGTTTTAAACAGATTAGATAACTCTGCATTTGGGATTCCTAGTGCAGGGCGGAGCCAATTTACGTCACCTAAAAGTCTCTGAAAATCATTAAGCGTTCTGAGGTTTTCTTTTTTGATAGAAAATTTTTGTGGACGTATAGACGTCCGGTCCAAAATAAAACCCAAATATTGATACGGTGGCATTATCTGTATTTTTTCTAAAGCTATTTTCAGTCCTGATGTTTGTAAACAGTAAGTAACATAAGAGTATAATTCCTGTAAATCTGTTTCGTTGTTCATTGTGAGCAAGATATCATCTGTATAATGAAATATCATGGCTTGAGGAAATTTTTCACGAGCAGGGCTCAAAACCTTATCTACAAAAAACTGACACATGGTTGGGGAATTCAGCATGCCTTGGGGGAGAACAGTCCATTGGAAACGTCTGCAGGGATGGGTATTATTGAGAGAAGGAACTGAGAATGCAAAACGTTTTTTATCATCTGGGTGGATAGGAATATGGTAGAAGCAGTCTTTCAAATCAATTATAATTAGTGGCCATTCCTTTGGAATAACTACAGGTGATGGTAAACCAGTCTGCAATTTGCCCATAGGTATCATGGATAAATTTATAGCTCTAAGATCCATCAAAAGTCTCCATTTACCGGATTTCTTTTTTATAGTGAATATAGGTGAATTCCATTGAGAAAAAGATGGTTCAATATGTCCTAAACTTAGCTGTTCCTCCACTAATTCTGTCAGCACCTTTAATTTATCAGTTTTAAGGGGCCACTGACCTGTCCAAATTGGTTCATCAGATTTCCATTTTATTTTTATTGGTGCTGGTGTTTTTACGGTAGTGGCCCCCACTAAAAATTTTGGGTTTTTAAATCAAAAGAAGGTTCGGACTCTTCTGGAGCTAATGGGATGTGGAATTCTGCTTTCCACTGTTTGTGTAGGTCACGGCCCCACAGGGATGGTGAAAATGGGCCCACGTGAGGTCTGATTATTGCTTTTTGATTTTCTGGGCCGTAAAATAGTATAGTCCTCGTACTCAACAGACAGGAACTCAGGCCTCCTATTCCTTCTAGGGAATACGGGATTTCCTGAAGAGGCCAATTTTCTGGCCATTCTTTATCAGAAATTACGGTAACCTGAGCACCCGTATCTATCATTCCATCAAAGGGTTTGCCTTCCAAGTGAAGTTTGATCATTGGGTGTTCATCTTTACATTTAGTAACCAGAGCCACGATTGGGTTTTGAGTAGCACCCGGATCTGTGCTTCCAAAACCTCCAATTCTAGTCTTATCTGAAGTCCCAAATTTGACATAAGGCACTATTACTATCTGGGCAATCGCTTCTCCTTTTTTAAAGGTCCATGTAACTGGTACAGTAATAACTACAATGATTTCTCCCATGGAATCTGAGTCAATGACACCAGTGATTACTGATATACCCTTTATGTTGAGGGAACTTCTGCCAAGAATCAAACCCATGGTATCTGGGGGTGGCGGGCCTACAATGCCAGTTTCTAACATGTAAGGGCATGCTCCTGGGTAAATTGTAATGTCCTCTGGGCATAATATGTCTAATCCGGCACTCCCTGAAGTAGAGTGGATTAATTCCCTTATCGTGATGAATTTTCTTGGGCTGGGCTTGGAAGGATTATTGTCTGTGAACTTTGCCCCTGATTTGGAAGGGCCTGGGGGGAGGCCCTGTGGGCGTTTCCCTGCATCTTGTATGTGTGTTCTTGGGGAGCTGAATTTATAAGGAGACGACAATTTCTTTTGATATGTCCCTGTTTTCCACAATGGTAGCAGGCGATTTGCCTCCTGGGGACTGTGTTGAAACCTCTACTTAGGTTATTATTAATGAGGTTTCTGGATCTGCAATCTTTCGCCCAGTGGCGACCCCTTTTGCATTTTGGGCAAAGACCTGGTTTCCGGAAAGTGTTCTGTCCCCGAGGGGAGTAAGACATTGTTCCCTTGGTAACTGGGAAGGTTTGTACTGAGTCTGAGTGGGGTGGGGGTTGGGGTTCCACATAGACATTCCGGCAGGCATAAAGGTAATCATTCAGATCTGACTTTTCATTTAATGTATTCAATACTAATCTACAGGCTGAATTTGCATTATGATAGGCCACAGATTTTACTAGGAAGTTTCTAATCTCCTCATCTTCCACCTGTAACTTCAGAGCATCTTTAATCTTACCTACAAACTCTGCAAATGACTCATAAGGACCTTGGGTAATTTTTAAAAAGTTTCCTCTACCAATGCTGTTAGAATCAATTTTTTCCCATGCTGACAATGCAATCTCCCTGATTAAATTTAAGATTTCCTTAGGTAAAGCTGCTTGTGTCTGAATATTTGCAAATTGATTTTCTGCCATCAATAATTCATACGATAGAGTAACACCTGCCACTTGCTTTTTCATACCATCCGGACTATATAATTTAGCTTTTACGCCTTCTGAATAGTACATTTCCCATTCAGTTCGCTGTTTAGACGACAGGCATATTTCAGCGATTCTTTTAAAATCATACAAAGTCCAAGATGAGTTATGACTCCAAAGTCTTAATAACTCCACACTGTATGGCGATTTTGGCCCATTTTCTTTACATGATCTTTTAAACCGATCTAATTCTTCCATCTGATAGGGTACATAGTTAGAAACATTTACCCCGTCTATAGGGGATAAGGCCTGATTAGCAAAATTACTCTGAATAGAGCTCTGAGACTGAGCATGTGGTTCATTTTTTGAATCTGCTCTGCTCTGCGATTCAATTTTGTGACTAGAAGGAGGCATACTTCGTGGAGTTAGCACTGGAGGTAGATCATTATCTGAGTCACTACTGTCAAGCAATTCACTAGAATCAGGCTTAACATTCTGAGTTGTTTTTCTTCCAGCAAAAATTTCTATATTGTTGATGGTGGGGCTGGATTCGTCAGCCTGCACCTTGGTCTGAGTTTTCGTCAGATAAATTTCCTTATTATCTATACTGGTTTTAGCCTCACCATTTCTACACTTTCTATTTCCTAAATAGAAATAACAGCAAATAACTATGCTCATAATAATAACGTTAGTCAACACAGAAATTCCACAAACTATGATGGCTAGAGACACTACACTTTTCATTTGAAATATAGACCACAACCATCCAACTGCAGTGATTGTCCTTAGATCAAAACCAATTAGTTTTAAACAAAATGGAATGATCCACTTGTATACTAGAGCACCAATGCGTAAGACTAAGGGTGGTAAAATCCACATGACTAACCACAGAAACCATTTGATGGTCAGCATAGGAAATTTCCAATGAAATATTTCACTTACAGTTCTGAGGGTCCAGGGTTCAGGTCCCTGTCCGGGCGTCATTATGTAGCAGGACAGCCCCTGAAGAGGTTGACTGATGGAGGGATGGAGAATGAGGCCCTTTTCTTCCAGCTCGGAGCACGTGTCTGCCACCCTGTCTAGCCCACGGTTCTGAGGTGAAACGGCGGGTAAACAGCTCGCAGACAATCAGGCTCGTGGAAATATTTGCTTTATTCGGATGGACAAAACTGAAGTCCAAAGACTCCGATTCAGTTCCAGCCAGCAAAAAGCCTCTCGCCTTCCACAGACCCTTGCTCTTATAGTCCAGAGTCAGGTCCCACCCAATGGTGGGATCAGATACCAACCAATGGTGGAAGCAGAATCAGGTCCTACCCTAGGGTGGGGGCAGAATGCCAGGTCACACCCTAGGGTAGGGCACAATCACCTAATCAGATTAGGGTGAGCAACATAGTAATCCCCCAAAATATTTACATACACAACAGGTTTCAATCCCTAACACCCCATTATCAGTTGCCTGAGCCCAGCTAAGAATGATCCCTGAGGGGCCGGAGAGATAGCATGGAGGTAAGACGTTTGCCTTTCATGCAGGAGGTCATCGGTTCGAATCCCGGCGCCCCATATGGTCCCCTGTGCCTGCCAGGAGCAATTTCTGAGCCTGGAGCCAGGAATAACCCCTGAGCACTGCCGGGTGTGACCCAAAAACCAAAAAAAAAAAGAATGATCCCTGAGCACAGAGCCAGGAACAAGCACTAAGTACTCATATGGGGGATCCCTTTCCCTCAAAAGGAAGAGGCAATAAGAAGGTAGATTATCAGAAATTAGAGGGGACAGAGATAGCACAGCGGTTAATGTGTTTGCTTTGCATTCTGCCAGCTCTGGTTTGAAATTCTTAAAGCAGCTATGGTCCCTGAGCACTGCTACAGATCACTTCTGAGCACAAAGCTAGGAATAGCCTCTGAGTATCTATGATATGGCAGAAAGAAAGAAAAATAAAAAAAATTAAGAAGAAAGGAGTAGGGGGCTGGAGCGGTGGCTGTAAGTCATCTGCCTTGCCTGTACTAGCTTAGGACAGACAGCGATTTGATCCCCTGGTGTCCCATATGGTGCCCCATGCCAGGAGCGATTTTTGAGTGCACAGCCAGGTATAACCCCTGAGCATCATTGGGTGTGGCCCAAAAACCAAAAAAAAAAAAAAAAAGTAAAAAAATAAAAGAAGGAAAGGAAGGAATAAAGGAAAGGAAGAAAGAAGAAAAGGAAAAAGGAAAAAAGGAAGAAAAAGAAGAAAGAAAGAAAGAAAGAAAGAAAGACAGAAAGAAAGAAAGAAAGAAAGACAGAAAGAAAGAAAGAAAGAAAGAAAGAAAGAAAGAAAGAAAGAAAGAAAGAAAGAAAGAAAGAAAGAAAGAAAGAAAGAAAGAAAGAAAGAGAAACAAAGAAGGAAAGAAACAAAGAAGGAGAGGTCAGAGAAGAAATTTTCTGGGGAGGAGAGCCTGGCATGAAGTTAGCATGTACTTTCTGGGATTCCATGATGTCTGCTGTGACAGTTTCTCAACTGGTCCCTGTGATGAGAGAAATTGGGACACATGAGCAAGGAGAAGCTCCTGGGTCCACTACAGAAGTGGAAGTCCATTTGTTGAAAGCAGGGCCAAAGGCATGCATAAGCAAGCAATTCATCTTCAATGTTGACAAAATTAAGGCCCGAGCATTTTGGGGCCAAGTCCGTTGACTGGTTCTTATAATTACAAGAAGGCCACGTAGACCTTGACTTGCATTGTACTGATTGGCAGGTTTCAACCTCTTTCCTCTGGTCTCTTCCTGTTTCCTCAGCAGAAGCAGGTTATGGTCATTTTGTGCCTCGAGCTGTAAATTTAGGACTTGTGCATTTTCCTGTCTGTCTTATACCTTTTAGAAAAGGTTTACAAATGAAACATTTTTTTTAAGAGCGTGGTTTTGGAGTCAGACTGTTTGGATCCAAATCCTGACTTGGCCTTTCACTGTCTGTGTCCTTGAGATAAGGATGCCTCCTGTCTGTGTTCCATTTTCTTCGTATGTAAATGAAGACCTTACTTCCTGATGCTATTATCAGGAGCAAATAAAGACAAATAAAGCTCTTAAATTTGACCAGGAGCAAATGAATTAAAACAAATAGCTCTTAAACTCAAAAAAGCTCTTAAACTTTACCTTGATGGATAGCATGTCCCTATCCGTCACTCCCCAGCTGGGATAGTTAAGATTTCTATAATGTGGCCAATTTGCTTCTGATTTCTATACCTAAGGAAAAGACTTAGGGAGACTATGAGGATGTCTTGATTTTGTAGCTCAAAAATGACCAAAACTCAGGATGATGGAGAGACTTTCAGTGCTGTTTGTTTGTGTTTTCAATAACTCAAAAGTTTCCACCCAAGGAGTTCGATATTGATTGAGTCAGGTTCAGAGTCACCACTTGTAAGAAGACTTAGAAAAATATTTCCTCATGAACTTGCCAGTCACACAACTTTAGAAAGGCTATTGAAACTTTTAGCCACTAACTTCTTTTTTTTAAATTGTTGGTTTTTGGTCCATACCCAGCTTATTCCTGTCTCTGCACTCAGGGATTACTCCTGGCAGGATGTAGAATCAAATAAATTCAACAGCAGGACTCAGGGGATCATTTGTGCTGGGGATCAAAACTGGATTGGCTGTGTGTAAGCCAAACACCTTACCCTCTGTACTATATCTCTGGCCCCAATTTTATCTCCTCTCTAAACAACATCCCCAAACTTCCATCGCCACTTTCCCTTGTTTGTTCCTGCTTGTACTGAAAAGTAAAAGAAATAAAATAATTTTTCTCTGCAGCTTCCCAAGAACTCGTCCTTGATGCCCTGGACCCCACCCCTTCCTAAATCCCAAGAACTCACCCTTGACCAAAAGATATATTTTTAACTGTTGCAAACCTTGTGACCTGTGGTTATCTAAATCTTGCAAAAATGTACTGAGCAAATGTTAAATGGGCCACCCTACCTGAAATAAACCACCCTACTGTAATTTTTCACTGTCCGAAAACTATATAAAGGCTTGTTAAATCTGATTCAGGCTCTCTCATCCTCTAGGAGGGCCCCTGCATGCTTGTATAATAAAAAAAAACCCCTTGGGGCCGGGCGGTGGCGCTAAAGGTAAGGTGCCTGCCTTGCCTGCGCTAGCCTTGGACGGACCGCGGTTCGATCCACTGGTGTCCCATATGGTCCCCCAAGCCAGGAGCAATTTCTGAGCACATAGCCAGGAGTAACCCCTGAGCGTTACCGGGTGTGGCCCAAAAACCAAAAAAAAACCAAACAAACAACAAACAAACAAACAAACAAACAAAAAAACCCCCTTGCTTTTGCCTGGTCTCTGCCTCTTGGAGTCATTAGAGGGGTGCATGTGGAATTCCCGACCTTATCAAATAGTACTTTTATTTTTTTAATTTAGTTACAGCATTCACCAGGGATCTCCTTTTTTATGGTGCTTACACACCTAACTATGATATAGTCAGCAAATCCTTGTAGTGCCAGGAATAAAGATGGAAGCTGCCAGGAACCTGCTCTGTGGGAGCCTGGTGATTTGAGCTTATGATCATGTGTTTGCAAGACAGGTGCTCTCAGCCCCTGCACTATTTGCCCAGGCTCTGCGCATTAATTTGTTAGGTAGTAAGGCAGACAATGGAGTACAGCTCCCTCTTCTCCATGGTAATGGCCCAGTTCAAGAGACATTCCTGGTGGGGACACTGTCTTTGCTAAGAAAATGGGAAAGTACCATCTTGGCTTCTTCTTAGTTACCTGCTTAAGTCCTTATTCCAACAGAGACCAAAGCCTTTGTCCTACTGCGAGAGGATTCTCAGATTTCAAAGAGGCCAAGGGAGGCAGAGCTTGCTAGATTCTGGAAGCCACATGGTGAAGGACAATGGACCCTGAAATGCTCTGTGGGAGAAGAAACCAAATAAGAATAAGGTTCAATCCTGCTCTTTGGAACAGGAATCAGCCAGTTGGCTCAAAATGTTCCCTGCTTTTTTTCTTTTCGTGATTAAAATGAAATGGCCTCTTCACTTGAGGTCATTTCTGCAGGGAACCTTGAGCATAGGGGCTGGTCTTTCCAGATCCCTAGGCAAATTCTTTTTTTTTAACTTTATTTATTGATTGATTCATTGGTTGATTGGTTGGTTTAGGCAGCATGCAAAGCAAATGCCCACCACTGTGCTATCTCTCTGGCAGCCCCCTAGGCAAATTCAAACTGCAGAAAAATCCAAAGCAAAGGCAGCAGCCTCAAATCCCACTTTCTCCAGTACCCGAACTCTCTGAGCCCAGTAGGTTAATATTGTTTCTTTTTTATTTTATTTTTCATTTTTGGACCACACCCGGTGACACTCAGGGGTTACTCCTGGCTATGTGCTCAGAAATCCCTCCTGGCTCGGGGGACCATATGGGACACCGGGGATCGAACCGTGGTCTATCCTGGATCAGCCACGTGCAAGGCAAATGCCCTATTGCTGTGCTATCTCTCCGGCCCCCCTAATATTGTTTCTTGATTTAGGGTATGCAGCCGGCTCACAGCCCAATCTTCTCATTAGGGAGCTAACACGGGGAGATGGATGTGGGATGATAATCAGCCTGGCTCTGAGGGTCCAAGGCTCCAGGTGGATGACGTGACATTACATAGATGAAGGGTTGATGTCCCTTGCTTAAAGGTCAAAGGAAGGTGTCCTCTAGTGTCCAGATCCACTGAGAAGAAAAAGGTGGGAAAGAGGTGGGGTTCTGCACCCTGTGTCTGCAGTGTGACCTTGGCCCTTATAAATCTGAATCTCCCCATCAGTTTAGAGGGGCTCAGCAGGTGGAGGTGTTGTGGGGACTAAAGCAGTGTAGACAGTGCTCCGTCCAGATGTGCACAGGCAGATTTGATGCATGTGGGTCAGTTTTTGGGTCCTGCTCTGAGGGCCCTCTGCTGAGTCTCATAAGACAGTTGTGTGGGAGGAATGTCTGCCTCTGGGGGGCTGGGCTGGGGGCATTCAGGCTTGGAGACAGTTGTGCAGGGTAAGTGGAATAAAATTGAGTTAGGGGCTATTTCCATCCTCATTGTTGTCCAATCAGCGACTCCCACCAGGAAGTTGGGGAAGCCTGAGTTTATTTTTCCACTGGGAATGAAGAGGATGCACGAGCAGACGAATATGAAATATGAATTATGAAATATGGAATAAATGAAACCACACAGAATTACATGGTGAAAACAAGAGGAAGAAGCCAGAGAGAGACTTTATTTCTTGAATCGGGCCTTATATAGACGGATTTTTGGGGCGTAACCAGGGAGAAAAGAAAAGGGGATGAACCAATGAGATCAGAGCTAGAATTAGCATAGGAAGAGACAGGTAAAGAGAAACCAGATACCTTTAAGGAAATGGAGGGAGGGAGAGAGATCACAAAAGAGCTCAGTAGGAGACTTTTGGCGGGCTTTGGTACTGATATTTCTTTGTCTGTAGGAGAGCTGAGGCTGGATTTCTATAGTGGCCAAAGGATGTAATGTTACAGCCATGTTGGAATTATCGCCAATGATCCACGCAAAGGGTCAAATGATTGACTTCGCTAAGTGGGCCTTTTGGCAAATAAAAAAGCCCTGCACCAGGGAAGGAAAAGACCACGTCTGGTGCGTGCTTTCCTTAGATGGGATGTAACATGTATGCGTGAATGTATACTAGCCTGTATGTGAGCTCATGTACCCAAGCGTACACACACAACCCACGTACTTGTATGCATGTACCCACTTGCAATATAGGTATCCGTATTCACATATTACTCATTTGCAAATGTGTAACTCCACCCTGGATTTAGGTGTAGCTACCTGAGACCCGCCCATATCTGGGAGGGGTCTTGGGAACCAGATAGTACGTGTAACCTTACCTGTAAGATCCCTCCCATTCCAGGGGAGTGGTCTTGGAAGGTTATATAAGGCCTTTGACCCAGGGGATTAGGGCGCTCGGCCTTTTGCCTTTTGGTCTTTGGCCAGCATGGAGGTCAAATGGAAGATGGCGGATAGGAGTTAAGATGCAGGGCTAGCTAAGAATAGCAAATGCTCGAAAGGTTATGATATAGGCCACACAATGTGGTGGATAGGGCATGAATAAAGTTGATGCTTCCTGATGCCTGTCTCTGGATGAGTCTGATTCCGCTGTTCACCTAAACCTGGGACCTGCCAGCTGGATGGGGGTTTCGGAGCCACGTGGCCTGGGATGGCAGAGAAGAATCCATCCACCTCCATCCATCACCACCCAGCACCATCGTTAATTATTTAACGCAACACAAATGTACCTGCACGCACACACAATATCCACACATACATTTACCTGTATGTAGCCATGCATGCAAAATACACTCACATGTGTATGCGCATGACATGTCCATGTACATACTCCCATGTGCGCGCATAACACATATCACAAAACCCAAATGCATGTACCCACATACATGTTTGTGCAATGATCCACTTGTACCCATAGGCATACTTACATGCATCTGCAATCGCACATGATGACCCATGTGCCGACTTGCATGTGTTCATTGCATACAGACTTGTGTGCGCACAGGCCTATGTACCCTCATGCATGTACACACATGTGAATGTCTACATGTACACCTGTGCACAATACCCTGTTCATGTGTTCCCATGCGCACACTCATGATCCATGGGCGTGCACATGACCTCTGTGTACTTGTGCACCTGTGGTTCAGTCTTTTTTTTTTTTTTTTGGAGATAGTGAAGGAGAGGGAGAGAGTGGAGAAAGAGAGAGAGAGAGAGGGAGGGAGGGAGGGAGAGGGAGAGGGAGACGGGGAGAGGGAGAAGGGGAAGAAAAAAGGAGTAAGAGGGAGAGAGAGAGGGAGGAAGAGAGAGAGGGAGAAAGAGAGAGGGAGGGGGAGAGAGGGAGGGAGGGGGAGAGAGAGGGAGGGAGGGGAGGGAGAGGGAGGGAGAGAGAGGGAGGGAGGGGGAGGGAGAGAGAGGGAGGGAGAGAGAGGGAGGGAGAGAGGGAGGGAGGGAGGGGAGGGAGAGGGAGGGAGAGAGAGTGGGAGGGAGAGGGAGGTAGGGAGAGAGAGAGGGAGGGAGGGAGAGAGAGGGAGGGAGGGAGAGGGGGAGGGGGAGGGGGGGAGGGAGAAGGGAAAGAAGAAAGGAGTAAGAGGGAGAGGGAGGGAGGAAGAGAGAGGGACGGAGAGAGGGAGGGAGGGAGAGAAAGGGAGGGAGGGAGGGAGAGGGAAAGGGAGGGAGGGAGAGAGAGGGAGGGAGAAACAGAGAGGGAGGGAGGGAGAGGGAGAGGGGGAGAGGGAGAAGGGGAAGAAGAAAGGAGTAAGAGGGAGAGAGAGGGGGAAGAGAGGGAGGGAGGGAGGGAGAGGGAGGGAGGGGAGGGAGAGGGAGGGAGAGAGTGGGAGGGAGAGGGAGGTAGGGAGAGAGAGAGGGACGGAGGGAGAGAGAGGGAGGGAGGGAGAGGGGGAGGGGGAGGGGGAGAGGGAGAAGGGAAAGAAGAAAGGAGTAAGAGGGAGAGGGAGGGAGGAAGAGAGAGGGACGGAGAGAGGGAGGGAGGGAGAGAAAGGGAGGGAGGGAAGGAGAGGGAAAGGGAGGGAGGGAGAGGGAAAGGGAGGGAGGGAGGGAGAGAGAGGGAGGGAGAAACAGAGAGGGAGGGAGGGAGAGGGAGAGGGGGAGAGGGAGAAGGGGAAGAAGAAAGGAGTAAGAGGGAGAGAGGGGGAAGAGAGAGAGGGAGGGAGGGAGGGAGAGGGAGGGAGAGAGAGGGAGGGAGGGAGAGGGAGAGGGGGAGAGGGAGAAGGGGAAGAAGAAAGGAGTAAGAGGGAGAGAGAGGGGGAAGAGAGAGAGGGAGGGAGGGAGAGAGGGAGGGAGGGGGAGAGGGGGAGAGGGAGAAGGAGAAGAAAGGAGTAAGAGGGAGAGAGAGAGGGAGGAAGAGAGAGAGGGAGGGAGGGAGAGAGGGAGGGAGGGAGAGAGAGGGGGAGAGGGAGAAGGGGAAGATGAAAGGAGTAAGAGGGAGAGAGAGGGAGGGAGGGAGAGAGAGGGAGGGAGGGAGAGAGAAGGAGGGAGGGAGAGGGGGAGGGAAGGAGGGAGAAGGGGAAGAAGAAAGGAGTAAGAGAGAGAGAGAGGGAGGGAGAGAGGGAGGGAGAGAGAGGGAGGAAGGGAGAGAGAGAGGGAGGGAGAGGGAGAGGGAGGGAGGGAGAGAGAAGGAGGGAGGGAGAGGGAGAGGGGGAGAGGAAGAAGGGGAAGAAGAAAGAAGTAAGAGGGAGAGAGGGTGGGAGGGAGTGAGAGAGGGAGGGAGAGAGAGAGGGAGGGAGGCAGAGGGAGAGTGAGGGAGAGAGAGAGGGAGGGAGGGAGGGAGAGGGAGAGGGAGGGAGAGAGAGGGAGGGAGGGAGGGAGGGAGAGGGAGAGGGGGAGAAGGGGAAGAAGAAAGGAGTAAGAGGGAGAGAGAGGGAGGAAGAGGGAGGAGAGAGAGGAAAGAAGAGAGAGAGGAGGAGGAGATGGAGAAGGAGGGAGAGGTAGGGAGAGGGAGAGAGAGAAAAGAGTGACAGGGAGAGGGAGAGAGGGAGGAGAGAGAGGGAAGGGGAGAGAGAGAGGGAGGAGAGGGAAGGGGAGGAGGAGAGGGAGGAGAGAGAGGGAAGGGGAGGAGGAGAGGGACAGGGAGGGAGAAGGGGAGGGAGAGAGAGGGAGGGAGGAAGAGAGGGAGGAAGAAAGAGAGGAAGAGAAGGATAGAGAGGGGGAGAGAGGGAGAGAAAGAGGGAGAGGAAGAGAGGGAAAGGAGAGAGAGAGGAAGGAGAAAAGGTGTGGTTCAGTTTTGAGCAGCTGCTTCTGCATCTGCCCAACTGCAGAGCTAGGAGTAGCTCCTGAACATAACTAACCAAACAAGAAAAAGAGTTTTACTGCTGAGTCAGACCCAGTCCGTTTCTTTTTTTTTTTTTTGGTTTTTGGGCCACACCCTGTGACGCTCAGGGGTTACTCCTGGCTATGCGCTCAGAAGTTGCTCCTGGCTTCTTGGGGGACCATATGGGACGCCGGGGGATCGAACCGCGGTCCGTCCTAGATTAGCGCAGGCAAGGCAGGCACCTTACCTCCAGCGCCACCGCCCGGCCCCCTCGTTTCTTTTCTTGTTCTTTTTCTCCTCCTTTTTCCTACGTACTGTGACTGGAGGCAACCCAGAGAGGTACCAAGATCTCAATGGTTCCAGGGGGTCGCAGGATAGAATGGTTCCTTGGAACAGACTGTAGCTTCCAACCTGCAAGTAATGCTCTCTTGTTGAGCCATATCTTCCCAGGCTCCTCCCACAGTTATTTTTTTTTTTTTTTAGCAGTTTAAGTGAAAGAAAATGCATAGATCATAAATGTCACCTCTTTTAAAGGTTCCCACTCAATGGCATTGAATATATTCCAGGAGCCTTGCCACCATCTCTACTTTCTACTCTTTTTTTTTTTTTTGTTTGTTTGTTTTTGGGCCACACCCGGCATTGCTCAGGGGTTACTCCTGGCTGTCCTGGCTGTCTACTCAGAAATAGCTCCTGGCAGGCACGGGGGACCATATGGGACACCGGGATTCGAACCAACCACCTTTGGTCCTGGATCGGCTGCTTGCAAGGCAAACGTTGCTGTGCTATCTCTGTGGGCCCCTTTACTTTCTACTCTTAGATCATTTCTTTACTACCTTAAAAAGAAGGGGCCAGAGCAATAGCAGAGAGGTAGGGCGTTTGTCTTGCATATTCAATTCCTGGCATCCATATGGTCCCCTGAGCCTGCCAGGAGCGATTTCTGAGCACAGAGCCAGGAGTAACCCCTGAGTGCCACTGGGTGTGGCCCAAAAACAAAACAAGAAAGAAGACTGGGCTCCATCACCCCACCCACAGCCTCCCCAAGGCCTCTCTATTGCAGCCAGACATAGCCAGTGAGACAATCTCAGTTATTTAGCCTCTGCAGACAATCAACTCAGATACCACAAGGCAGTTGGATTGGCTTCTTTTCCAAGCATCTTTGTTCCACTGGATGGAGAGACCACATTTGATTTCTCTGTTTACCAGTGGAGGGGCATTTGGATTTCTTTGCTCTGGGTTATAAGGAAATTTTCCTTCCTTCTTCTTCTTTTTGCACTGGGGGCTGGTGGTGCCAGGAATTGAACCTAGAACCTCATGCTTTTTAGCACAAACTTTATTGAGGGCTGGAGCAGTAGTACAGCAGGTAGGGCACTTGTCTTGCACATGGCCAACCTGCATTTGATCTCCAGCATATCCTATGGTCCCTTTCAAACACTACTAGTGTTTCTGAGTGCAGATCCAGGACTAACCCCTGAGCACTAACAGATATGGCCCTAAACCATAAAAAAGCATGAACTAATACTCCCCCCTAAGTTTATTTTTTTTTATCAGTACTATTGAGTTTGGGCCTACACCCAGTGGTGCTTAGGGGCTTCTTCTGTCTCAGTGCTCAAGAGTCACTCATGACAGTGTGCAAGGTACCATATGTGGCACCAGGATGAAACCTGGGCATCCCACCCTCAGGGCAAAGCTAAGCTATACCAGTCCATTGAACTTCCTCTCTGCTCCAGTTTAATTTCTTTTGTTTTTTGGGTGTGCTCAGAGCTTACTCCTATCTGTATGCAGAAAACCATATTTGGTGCTAGAGATTGAACCTGGCTTGGCCGAGAGCCCTACCAACTGTGTTATCACTCTGGCCCTTCAACTTTATTTTTTGATTGGCCAAAGCCCACAGAGACCGCCAGGGCCATCACCTCCATGGATAGACAGTCAATGATTTAGCTTAGTCAGTTTTGGGGTGTTACCACTCAAAACCAGACAGCGTCACAAGTGGGGGGAGAGAGAAGAGAAAAGTGTTGAGCACAAGCATCCACGCTGGGGCCGTGAGGCAGGAGGTGTCATAGGTGAAAGCTGCTGATTAGGCAGTTCCAACCTGTAGCTGCACAGGACTGGGATGGTGTCCTGTCTCTGTGGCTCAAAGAGGCCAGTGGACCCAAGCAGGCTTATTCATTACTTTTCCTCCAACTGTTATTATCCTTGAGACTCTCACTGAATGGTGTGTTGAGAACAGGTTTAGTAGCCAATGTTTTGAGATGCCAATAATAAAAACAAATTGGGATCCCCTTGGCAGCTTCTGGTTTTTGTGGTGTCCAAGAAAAAAACATGTGGGATCCACATACCTTTCTATTCAGCAGAGCTCTCTTTCCAAGAAGCTAAACTCTCCTTCCAAAAAGTGG
The DNA here is from genome assembly GCF_024139225.1 of Suncus etruscus. Taxonomy (NCBI): domain Eukaryota; kingdom Metazoa; phylum Chordata; class Mammalia; order Eulipotyphla; family Soricidae; genus Suncus; species Suncus etruscus. The sequence continues at coordinate 33,403,549 of NC_064867.1, read as the reverse complement.
AGCAAGGGACCAAAATTATTAGGCCACATTTCTTGACAATCTGGTCATCCGAAAGAGAAAGAATAAAAATGTCTGCCAGAGAGGCAGGCAGTGGGGAGGGCAAGAGGGAAATTGGGGACATTGGTGAGAGAAAACGTACAGTGGTGAAGGGTGTTGGACATTGCATGACTGAAACCCAATCATGAACAACTTATAATTGTGTATCTCACAGTGATTCAATTAAAATATTAAAAAAAAGGACAAATTCCTTTAGATTTGTAGTAGGAAATCCTCCAATAAGCCCAGTTCTCACAGAAGGAAGGTGGAGGAGGGAGTGGGAGATTCACCTATTGCAGATTTATTCTCCGTTCTTTTTCTTCTTTCTGAAGGTAGAATAGTAACAAGTTCCACTGCCGACCCACTTACCATGATCCTGTTTGCCCTTAATAACAAAAATATGGTTTTAATGGGGAGTAACAATGTACTCATCTGAAAAAAGTTCTATTTCTCAGTCTGTGGTACATATGTCACAGAGTGACAACCCTTGGGTAGGGATTTCAGGAAAGTACATGAAAAAACATGGACCATTCTGAGATATCTTGTCATATTTCTCCTTCCTTCCTTCCTTCCTTCCTTCCTTCCTTCCTTCCTTCCTTCCTTCCTTCCTTCCTTCCTTCCTTCCTTCCTTCCTTCCTTCCTTCCTTCCTTCCTTCCTTCCTTCCTTCCTTCCTTCCTTCCTTCCTTCCTTCTTTCCTTCCTTCCTTCCTTCCTTCATTACTTTCTTCCTTACTCATTCCTTACTTGGAATGTAGACGTAATGGCTGGATATCATGTGATTTTAAGACTGGAGACTATTAGATAAACATTACCTGAGAACAGAGCCAGCACACTTTCCCTTAACTTTCTTTGTATAAGACAATGAGAAGAGAAGATAGGAGTTGGGTCCTTGATATAGTTGGTGTCGTGATCAATCTTGGGGGACCATATGGGATGCTAGAATCAAACCCAGATTCATCCTGGGTTGGCCACATGCAAGACAAACACCCTACCACTGTGCTATCTCTCTGGCCCCTGATGTTAATTTGTTGAATGCACACCATAACCTAATGTGGTAGATATTATTTGGAAGGGATGTAAAAATGGGCTAGCCATGGCACTGCTCAGGGGTCACTCATGGAAGAGCTCAATAAAACTTGCAGTACCTAGGATAAAAACAGGGTTAGCTGCATGCAAGGCAAGTGTCTTCATCTGTGTATTATCTCTCCAGTTCTGCTAACTTCTATTCTTTTTTTTTTTTTTTGGGTCACACCCAGCAGCACTCATGGGTTACTCCTGGCTCTATGCTCAGAAATCGCTCCTGGCAGGCTCAGGGTACCATATGGGATGCCGGATTCGAACCACTGACCTTCTGCATGCAAGGCAAAAACGCCTTACCTCCATGCTATCTCTTTGGCCCCCCCCCCCTAACTTCTATTCTAACCTCCACTTTTTTTTAATAAGTGGCAGAGCCACCATCTCAATCATCTGAGCTCAACACTATATCTGTGAAGAAGTTCCTCTCTCAAGACAACTAACTCCAAGCAGACTCCCAAAGCCATTTGCTTTTAGACACTAGCAGTGCCTTTTGTCCAGTAGAGCCAAGGACCCTCTGTTTTGGCTCATGCACTCATTCCTGAGAGAGCAAGGAGAGGTCAAATGCAGCTAGGCCTCTGAGTGATCATTGATTTATCCATGGATAAATGAGGCACTGGTAAGGCTCCAGAAGCTTCTGTTTATGCTGCTGCAGATAATTACCATGCAATCCTAGGAGATGGATATTGCGATTTTCATTTGGCAGATAATAAATTTGGGGCCCAGGAAGAAGAGACAGCACTAATGACCTTGATGGATCAGGAGTGGGATCAGCTGGATGGAGGGTGTGTGTGTGTTTGCATGTATGTATGTATGGGCATATGCATACATGTGCACACAGTATTTATTTATTTATTTTTGGGTTTGGGGTCACACCTGGTGGTGCTCAGAACTGGCTCTGCACTCAGAAATTACTCCCAGCAGGTGCAGGGATGTTGGGATTCGAACCACTGTCCTTCCTGTGTTGGCTGTGTGCAAGGCGAACACTCTACCGCTATGCGATCTCTCCGGCCCCATGCACACAGTGTTTTTATGAGTGATTGGTCATGCATACATATATGTATATGTTCTTATGTAGGTGTGTGTACACACAGAAAGGCTGGGCAGAGCAGGAGTGAGGGCAAGAAAAGGAGGAGACAGGAGGCAGTGGAGAGGATGGACATTGGGATCGAGGCTCACATAGGCTAAGAGGTAGGAATTTGGGGGCCGAAGAGATAGCATGGAGGTAGGGTGTTTGCCTTGCATGCAGAAGGACGGTGGTTTGAATCCCGGCATCCCATATGGCCCCCCATGCCTGCCAGGGGTGATTTCTGAGCGTAGAGCCAGGAGTAATTCCTGAGCACCACTGGGTGTGACCTCCCCCCAAAATAATAAAATAAATAAAATAAAAGATAGGAATTTTGTATCTGTGTCCGCTGGGCCTGATCACCTTCCTGTCTCTGCAATTGTAGTTTCCTGCCTGATCTCACAGAGCAAGTGAGTATTACAGGATTTGGAAACCAGATACTTGCATTCTTGGTTCAAGGTTGTCATTTGTTGAATTTTCTTGGAAGTCATCTTACAGCTGAGCCTGACTTTCTGGGAAAAGTTGATATGGAATAGGTGTTGGGATTTAATTGACTAGAGCATGTATCTTAAACATAGTCTATGTCCATTGTAGAAAAATTAGGGTACAGTGATAGTACAGAAGAGTAAGGCACTTGTTTTGCATGCTTTGGACCCATATTTGAGCCCTAGCACTGCATATGGTCCTCCAAACACCACCAGGAGATATCCTTGAGCACAGAACTAGGAGTAAACCCTGAGCACAGATGGACGTGGCCCCCAAACTCAAATAAAAATAAAACAATATAGGGGCCCAAGAGATAGCACAGCGGTAGGGCATTTGCCTTGCATGCAGCCGACCCGGGAGGGACCTGGTTTGATTCCTGGCATCCCATATGGTCCCCCAGCCTGCCAGGAGTGATTTCTGAGTGCAGAGCCAGGAGTAGCCCCTGAGTGCTGCTGGGTGTGGCCCCAAAACCAAGCAATTATCAAGTTAAAAAATAATAAAAAAATAAAATTGAAATAAAAGAAGGCAGAAGAATAAGGAAAGAAGACAGAAATATTCTGATGGGGGCTGCATTGGCCTACCACCCCACTCCCCACTCCACTCCAGCCCTCTTTACCCAACTTCTCTTGCATCTGGGGTGCAGAATCCACATGACTGGGTTCTGGCCAATGAGAGGGGAACCTGATGCTTCTGCCGCTCTGCTGAAGGGAGCAGATGGGCCGCGTGTGGTCTCCATTGCTGAGACGTGGGTTGCTCCATGCTGAGTCGAGAGCATCTTGAGACCCGGGAAAGGCCGTGGGAACTGTACAGATGCCGCTCCTGCCAATGTTGTGTCGCTGAGCCGGTGCCAGCTGACGCCTACCTCCAGACTTCTTTCTCGAGAATAAACTCATTTTATTTTAAGCCACAGTTAGTTGGGTTTCTTTGTATCTTGCAGCACCACTGGCACGTGGAGAGTCGTGCAGGATCCAGAGATCTACTGAGACACATGGTCTGAGAGCATCCTGTGGCATTCGTGGGTGGAGTATATTTGGCACTGTTAAGTGATGTCCCCTTGTTTGAATCACAAGGTCCCATTGGTGTCACCATTTCCTAGGCATTCCATGGAAGGGTCAACCAGGAATCAAGGAAACAAGAAGTCTAATTCTTGGCAATTTTGGAAACCCACTGCAAGGTCAAAAGTTTGGCCGCCAAAGTACTTTTAATTCACCAACCCCAAGATTTTTGGGAAAGGAAAAATATTGCCACAGGGTTAGAAACAATATAATAAACTCAGTGGTAGAGTTTATGCCTCACATGTGGGAAGCTCTGGGTTGGATCGTGATACACGCCTCCCTCCAAAAAAGAATATATTCATCTCCACATTTGCAATAACCCTATAAAATTTGCAATTTGATAGACTTGGTCTATAAAAAAAGCTACTCTGGAAGTTTCAGAGCACGCTGCTGGCAAGAGAAGCCCAGGATGGAAAAAAAAAACCACATAGATCCCAAGACAAGGAGAAAGAATGGGAGAGAGAAGAGCAGGATTGGTATGACCTGGATCCTGAAAAGGGCTTTAAGACTGGGAGGGTGGGGCCGGAGAGATAGCATGGAGGTAAAGCGTTTGCCTTTCATGCAGGAAGTCATCGGTTCGAATCCCGGCGTCCCATATGGTCCCCCGTGCCTGCCAGGAGCAATTTCTGAGCCTGGAGCCAGGAATAACCCCTGAGCACTGCCTGGTGTGACCCAAAAACCAAAAAAAAAAAAAAAAAAAAAAAAAGACTGGGAGGGCACCTCAAGAATCCTCAGAAGGGGAGCTTTATGGGCCACTCGGTGACAGCCAGGGGTTACTCCTGGCTATGTGCTCAGAAATCACTCCTGGCTTGGGGGACCATATGGGATGCCGGGGGATTGAACCACGGCCCATTCTAGGTTAACACCTGCAAGACAAATGCCCTACTGCTTGAGCCATCTCTCGGGCCCCTGATATAGATGCTTCATATGAGAAATCCCTAGAAGCTAAATTTTTGGTTATATTAGGAATGCTATTTTTTTTCAGGTAGCAGAATAGTTAAATATTGTGTTTTCTTCACATAGCAACAGATTCAGAGGAAGCAGTTTGGGGTGAGCGAAATAATACCAGGAAACCCATTCTTTCACTCTCTTTATGCTTTGTTCTGCTTAGATGTTGTCTTGTCACCTTATGTATGGCTTACATAAATACTTAGAATATGGCTGCTATAGCACCAGTTGGCACATTCTTATTTAAAGCAAGATGAAGACAGAAAACACAAATTTCTTCTAGATATTAATTAGCAGAACTAGATTTCAGTCTGCAGGTCTCGAATAGAGCTAGAACAGGCAAATAATTTATTTCCCCAGACATTTTTATTAAAGGTTTAAAGGGAAATAATATTAGTGATAGGTTTGAGTTCATCAGTCTAACACATGAGGTTCCATATCTAAAAATTTTAGTTTATTTATTTATTTAAGTCACACTCAGTGATGCTTGGGGGTTACTCCTGGCTCTGCTCTCAGGAATTACTCCTGGTAGGCCTGGGGGACCATATGGAATACCAGGGAACAAAACTTGGGTCTGCTGTATGCAATCATCTTTCAGGCTCTAAGAATTTGAAAAGATTTGAATTGAACTACAGAGGCAAGATACTGGAAAGGGACTTACATATCTATAAATATATATAAATAAAATCCTGGGCCCGGAGAGATAGCACAGCAGCGTTTGCCTTGCAAACAGCTGATCCAGGACCCAAGGTGGTTGGCTCGAATCCCGGTGTCCCATGTGGTCCCTCATGTGGTCCCCTGTGCCTGCCAGGGGCTATTTCTGAGCAGACAGCCAGGAGTAACCCCTGAGCACCGCTGGGTGTGGCCCAAAAACCAAAATAAAATAAAATAAAATAAAATCCAACCTAATCTGAAGTATGTAATTTATTGGAAACAGTGCTGTGTTTTCACAGCAGATAGAAATGGTGTTGTATATTGCTAAACTCTGTGCAATTGCCTTGATAATTGGCCACCTCTGTTCTGAAAGAGGTTGTTAAAAAGCGCTTTTTATAGAAACCGCTTTTCCATTCCCAATGTCCAAATTGCATGTGGCGTCCTGTTTTGCTCTTTTAGTTACCTCCCACTGGCCCCAGGAAAACAACATCAGACGAGGAGCTAGAGAGACCTGTGTTTCCTGACCCTACCTTTGACTGCGAGGAGGCCCTTTTTCGTGACTTCTTGTCTTCTGCGGGGGAATAAAAATTTCTACCTCAAAGCATTGCTGGAGTGACAAGAGGAGCATTGGGGTGGGGAAGTACTGTGAGGTACTGATGACTTAAGTTTAATCTGGCATTTTAGTGGCCACTTCGGGACCTCTTGAATGAGGGTTTGAAAACTGGTTTGCTGGCAAGCTGCCTTTTCAATGTGGGGTGAGTGATTGTATGTGTGTGTGTGTGTGTGAGTGTGTGTGTGTGTGTCTGTGTGTGTGTGTGGAGAGAGAGAGAGAGAGAGAGAGAGAGAGAGAGAGAGAGAGAGAGAGAGAGAGAGAGGAGATGAGAGAGAGAGAGAGAATTACAGAGTTTGGCACCACCTGTGGTGGTGTTTAAAAAGTTTAAAATAAAAAACAGCAACTAGTCTTCCAAGGTTAGTTCCAGAGAAGTGAGAGCATTATTTTTCCTAGTAGATTCAGAAAAAGTCTCAGGAATCAATGATCTTCTCAGTTGGGATGTTATGCTGATCTCTGAGACATCTCTTTTTTTTTTTTTTTCCCCCTGCGGTGCTCAGGGGTTACTCCTGGCTGTCTGCTCAGAAATAGCTCCTGGCAGGCAGAGGGGGGGGCATATATACACCGGGATTCGAACCAACCACCTTTGGTCCTGGGTAGGCTGCTTGCAAGGCAAATGCCGCTGTGCTATCTCTCCGGGCCCTGAGACATCTCTTTATTAGAGAATATGGTATTCTCCAGGGCCAGGTATAAGCCCTGTGCACATGTCTGGAACTGGAACCAAACTCTGGTTCTTTATTTTTTTTTGGGAGGGTCACACCTGGCCAAACCCACTCAGTCTTAGTCAAGCCAATTTCAACTACCAATAGTTTAACAACTAATTATTCCCAGGTAGTTGGCTTTAGGCCAAAGCACAGAATCAGCCGCTTTGGAGTGAAGGGTCGGGGTTTGGGGCGGGGAGTCAGAATTTGAATGTGCATGCTCTGGGGAGGGTTACTACTCAGAATCCTTGCACAAAGACTCACACACACATATCCACACACACACACAGGCACTCCTATGGTCACACATACACACATAACCAGTGACATACATTTGCAAACTGACATGTGCACACACATTCATTCACACTTGTACATATATTCACATCGACAACTACACATGTACAGATATACACTGCAGCTTCAGAGGGTTACTTTCAAGCAAGTTGTGTGTTTGCTAACTGGTTGGTTATCTGCAGGATAGGAATCCAGACCTACAGAGGGTTGGAGTTATTTGTAGGGAGATATGGCTGAGGTGCTGAGATACGGCTCATAGGTGCTGTTCTTGAGGGAGCTAAATGACAAAAGTCCAGCTCTAAAGGACTTGAGGATTAAGGAGACAGTGACAGCTTGCACCGTGGAACTGGGCAGGCTGGTTTTAGCTTAGGGTGAGGTTAGCTCCAGGCCCCAAACAACAGAAGTAGAATTTCAGGCAGCCTTTCTTTTTCCAGGGGCAAAACAGTTATTAGTCTGGGGCCAGAGAGATAGCACAGCAGTAGGACATTTGTCTTGCATGCGGCTGACCCTCCACAGACCTGGTTTGTTTCGCAGCATCCCATATGGTCCTCCAGCCTGCCAGGGGCGATTTCTGAGTGCAGAGCCAGGAGTAACCCCTGAGCACTGCTGGATGTGGCAAAAAAAAAACCAATCAATCAATCAATAAAGTTTAAAATAAAAAACAGTAACTAGTCTTCCAAGGTTAGTTCCAGAGAAGTGAGAGCAATTTTTTCCTAGTAGATTCAGAAAAAAGTCCCAGGAATCTCAGTTGGGATGTTATACTGATCTCTGAGTCAGTCTCTCTTTATGGTACTCTCCAGGGCCAAGTCTGACCCTGTGCACATCTCTGGAACTGGAACCAAACTCTGGTCCTCTTTTTAGGGGTGGGGGCATACCTGGCAGTACTTAGAGCTTACTCCTGACTCTGTATTCCGTTATCATTCCTAGTCTGACCAGACCCCAGCGTCTGACCATCTAAAGTAGGACTGAGAATGCCAGTGGTTGTTATCTGAAGAAAAAGTAGAAGTATGTTTTCAGAAAAAGTGGGGACCAGTAGTTGGCCAATAAGATCAATGGATCCACAGCAAACCAGACATTCTACCTATTACCCTGGGTTGCTCTGAGTAATGTGATTGACAGACATTGGAAAGACATTAACCTGTTGGTTCTATGGGGGCTGATGTGATATTACAAACTCTTCTTTTGGTTTTTGGGCCACACCCGTTGACGCTCAGGGGTTACTCCTGGCTATACTCTCAGAAATTACTCCTGGCTTGGGGGACCATATGGGACACTGGGCGATGAACCATGTTCTGTTCTAGGTCAGCTGCATGCAAGGTAAATGCCCTACCACTGCGCCACCACTCTGGCCTGATATTACAAGTCTTTAAAATTTTTTTTCAACTTAAAAAACCTGCTTGAAAGGATGCCCCCCTGTGATGTTCTGGAAAGTTCCTTTTAGGTATCTCTAGGACACACAAACTGACCTGAGCTTCTGTTTCCACACACCAACATGGACAGATGGAAAAGGGAGGGGTTGATTCCTATACCCTAGGGTGGGAGATGACTCAGATTGTGCTCAGCATTGACCTTGGACCAGCCACTCTCCTTCCAGCCACCATCCTTATCTCCTTCGGGCCACCTACCCATGCCCTGAGGTTTGATCTGTAATTTATTCATGGTATAACTGATGACTGAATGCTTGTCCTTATTGGGGCTGAAGGTACAGTTCTATTGGATGAAATACAAATCTTGCACTCTCAAGGCCCCAAGTTTGATCCCAGCATTAAAGTGGTTCCATACCCAACTGTTAGAACCCCACTGATGAGTTGGATATGGAGGGAAAAGATCCCCATTTACCTTGTTCTCCAGGACTTATATGTATATGTATGTTTGTTTATTTTTTGGGTCAACCTGGCAGCACTCAGGGGTTACTCCTAGCTCTATGCTCAGAAATTGCTCCTGGCAGGCTCGGGGGACCATATGGGATGCCGGGATTCGAACCATCATCCTTCTGCATGCAAGGCAAATGCCTTATTTCCAAATGCCTTATATCTCTCTGGTCCCCAGGACTTATATTTTATAAAAAACAAAAACAAAACCACTTGTACTGGACAGCTATTAGAGCAGGAAAGGTGCTTATCTTGCATGTGACCAACCTAATTTGATCCCAGGTCCCACGTATAATCCCTTGATTACCACCAAGAGCACCATCTTGAGCACAGAGCCAGGAGTAAAACCCTGATCACCAGAGATGGTCCTCAAATCCAAACTGAACAAAAGAACTTTAAGAGCGAGCCAAGGGAAGATGCTCAGACAGAACCACTTTCACATACTCTGGCTTCTAGTCCCCAAATAACCAGGGAAACTGTGTTTAAGGTGCCACTTTCAGTTCAGGCAGACCTACCTCATGTCGCCAGCCAGGAATTTGATTTATTTTTTTAGGGGGTGCAACACCCAGTGCTTTTGAGGGATTACTCCTGACTCTGTGCTCAGGGATCACTCCTAGCAGGGCTTGAGGGATCTATTGGGATGCTGGGGATTGAATCCATGACTGCTGTGTGCAAGGCATTTGTCTTACCTAAGAACATCTCTTCGACGCTGGCCAGTAATATCTTGGAAAAAGAAGAGTCCCAAATGAAACAGTGTTAGGAAGAGGTGAGTTAAATCACGCATATTGAATAGGCCTTGGACGTCTCCCCTCTCTGTTATGCCCTCCTCCCTTTCTTTCCCTGTTTCTCCTACTTCCTTCCCAGATATTCCTTCTTCTCTTCACACACCAGCCCAGTCGCATGTTTCAGTGACAGTTCTCACCTCCCTTCATACCGTTTTGCACCTTGCTTTTTTGTTTAATAAAACATCTTGAAGAGGCTGCAAGTACATACTTGAACAAAGTGTGTTTGGGAAGTTGAAGAAAGGCTCCCACTGACTCACCAGGAGTCAAGATCTGTGCTCGGGAGGGCACAGATTTTTATGCCTCCCTCCACTGCCCTTCTCTCTCCCTCCTCCCCACCCAAAGTAGGTCAGCTGGAGAAAGACACAGCAAGAGCGGGACAGGTCCATGCTGAGTGGGAGGCCACGATTCTGGGCCCATATTGGGACACCATCTGTAACTGTAGACTCGCAGAGAGCTCTGAGATCGTCGTGTCTGATTCCTTCATTTTACAGATGGGGAAGCAGAGTCCAGGCACTAGGAACTGTCCTAGGATTGTGCACGTTACTGAGAGGAGCTGATGTGGCTAGGCATGGCAGTCATGGTTCCACATTGCCTCTGTGACTTGTTCTCAGCATTCAGATGAAATATTGTTTTTTTTAATCAGCAGGTGGGTCTCCCTCTGTGATGGAAAAAAAAAAGAAAGGAAAAGAAAGAAAACAGGGGCCAAAGAGATAATATAGTGGGTAAACTGTTAGGCCTACACTACTGGGTTAAATATGGAGGGAAGACTCCCCAGTCACCCAACCCCCAAGATTACTAGAGAGGACCTTAGAAAATTTCTATTTGTACTGAGAAATAATAATACAGTAAGTAAGGTGCTTGTCTTTGTTTTTTTTAGTTGTGTTTTTTGTTTTGTTTTGTTTTGGGGCCACACCCAGCTGTGCTTGGGGTTACTCTTGGCTCTGTGCCCAGGAGTTGCTCTTGGCAGGCTCGGGGGACCACATGGGAAACCAGGGATCGAACCCGGGTCATCTAGCAAGGCAAACACCTGATCCATTATGCTATTGCTCTGGCCCATGGTAAGGGGACCACCTGGTCCCCTGAGCACCACCAGAAGTGATCCCTGAGCACAGAAGCAGGAGTAAACCACTGCTGCTGTGTCCTAGAAATGAAAAAGTAAACAAATAAACAAACAAACATAAGAAGTACAGGCCCTGAAGTTAGCCTGTCTGGGTTTCCAAGTTGGTTCTAGCATCAGCTGGGTGGTAAAGGGCAAGTTCTTAGCTTATTAGTGTCTCATTTTCCTCTTCTGTAGAAAGAGATTCTTTTCCCTCTAGGGTTGTTGTTTAGGTAACCGTTGTGCATGACTTCTAGCTACCTTGTTTTCAGCAGAGTCCAGAAACCAATGATGTAGGAGTGATTCTCTTTGAAATTGCGTATTGCAAGCCTGAGGCACTGTACATATGGTCTCTGCTGTCTAGATGATGCTTGTTAAATCTTTTAGCATAGGAAGGGTGCACTAGAATAGGCAATCATCTTCTTCATCATCATCATCATCATTATCACCACCATCATAATAATTTTTTATTATCCCCATGAAAAACCCTGGCCTTGTCTTTAAAAGTAGTAAGGAAGGGAAGACTGCAGAGAAAGGCCAACTTTTCCAAAGTTCCATTTTTATTGTAAAGGTAAGTAGCATTCAAAGAAGAAAACCTGGAAAACACATGTTCAGGAAAAATCAAGCAACCAAACGACTCCCACCAACTAGAAATAACCCCCTTGACATATGTTTTCCCCTATTTTTTTCCTGCCAGCTTTTTCGCTTACCAATATACAGGAAGTACTTTCTCTGTCAACATGTTTTCCTCTATAACATCAGCTTTAGTGAGAGGGTAACTGCACGGTGGTGAAGGCAATCTGTGGATAGGATGCTTGCCTTGCACATGGCCAACCCAGGCTTGATCCCTGGCACCTATATGGGTTCCCTGAGCCCTGCCAGGAGTGATTCTTGACTGCAGAGCTTGGGGTAGAACTCGAATGAGCAACAAACCAAGCAAACAACTCCTCCTCCAAACAAATAAATAACAAAAATGTGGACTCTGAATCCAGGTGGCCTCTAGGTTATTATCAGTTCTAGGCCTTTCTTGTATCACTCTAAGGGAGGAGATAATTAGCATCTCTGAGTGTCAGCCCCATTGCCTATCAAATAGGGCTAATAATGATGATTATAAGAATAATAAACTTTGTAGGATTGCTGTGAGGATGAACTAGCATCTGAAGTCCTCACAGAGAAATCTGGCACTATTTAGTGTATTATTATTTTTGATCAATCTATTTTTGGAACGTGCCCCAGTTTGCTAAGCTCGCCCCGTATTGTTGATTCTTGAAATGATTTTCCTCTCTCTCACTCACTCTCTCTCTCTCTCTCTCTCTCTCTCTCTCTTTCTCTCTCTCACACATAAACAATAAGGCTACAAGTGTTCTGGACTCTATATTTGGAGACTATCTAAGTTTATTTTTCTCAGTTCTCAGATACACTGATGTTTTTCTCAAGAAAATAGTACTTGGGGCTGGAGAGACAGCATGGGGTAGGGCATTTGCCTTGCATGCAGAAGGACGGTGGTTCAAATCCTGGCATCCCATATAGTCCCCTGAGCCTGCCAGGAGTGATTTCTGAGCATTGAGCCAGGAGTAACCCCTGCGTGCTGCCGGGTGTGACTCAAAACAAACAAAGAAAATAGTACTTGCCAAATAATTCAAACCATGTGCCAGTTGCAAGGTTGGCAGCATAGTAAAGGATGGGAGACCATCATGTCCACCTTATCATGAGAAAGAGCAGGGACTGTGGGGATACTGGTGCTAGGGTGGGGTTCAGGTGTCATCGGGTTCTTGGTTCTCTGGGGAAACTTCTGGACTTGGTATCTCGCAGGTTGTTGGCAGCTAAAAATCTTCTTCTCCAAACAGCTGGCCTTTTCTGTGCTCACTTCATGATTGTATCCATAAGAAAGACTCAGCTCTGCATGATTGATTTATGTGATATTTAAAAATCAATTTATGACAAAACGACTTTAAAGGAAACCTTGAATCGTGGTTATAAATGTCAAATCAGCATCCATCGCCAGAAAAAGAAAGTAACTAGAGAAAGTAAGTGTCACCAAAGCAAAATGCTATTAAACTCCTGCTAGCCTGAAAGGGTTAGAGCACCAACCAGGTCCTGTAATTTTCTTGCTTAGGGAGGAGGATTAGCAAATTAGTGAATGCCAGAAGTGCTAAGGCACCTAAGGTGCTAAGATGTGTTCTCCTTGATATACTGCCAGGATCAAAAGAGCAAGGAAGAGTATTTGTGTTTCTTTGTGAGGGAAGGTAGATGTGTGATTTTTATGTTGACGAATCTGTGACAATTGATCTAAATTTGTCTCTCAAACAGTCATTTTCTCACCATGGGAGAAGTCGGCCAGAATCATTTCACCCAGAAATCTCAGAGATCGGGCCCGGAGAGATAGCACAGCGGTGTTTGCCTTGCAAGCAGCCGATCCAGGACCAAAGGTGGTTGGTTCGAATCCCGGCGTCCCATATGGTCCCCCGTGCCTGCCAGGAGCTATTTCTGAGCAGACAGCCAGGAGTAATACCTGAGCACTGCCGGGTGTGGCCCAAAAACAAAAACAAAAAACAAACAAAAACAAACAAACAAACAAAAGAAATCTCAGAGGTCACCCATCAGATCACTGATTAGATCACTGATTAGAGATCATCCAGAGATCCGGGGCATGAAGAAGGATCTCTTGCTGCACAGGCTCATAAAATTTCTGAACCTATACAAGAAATATTGTTATTTTCAACCCCCGTTTCACAGAGAGGAAATGAGACTCAACCATAGAGCATGCATATAGCATGCCACAGATGAGTGGACTGAGGTTTTGTCTCTATCTCTCTACAAGGGAGATTTATCTAATTGACAATGACCATTACCAGCTGCATTGCTGTTTTCTCAGTCTCACTGATAGAAAGGTGTATTTAGACAACAGGTTTCATCTTGACCCTTTAACCCTGATGTCTCACTTTTCACCATGCTGACTTGACCTTGGTTGACCTTGATACCTGGACCAGTGACTTTGATTTTGAAAATGGCTCTCTGGTGGTCAAGGCTCAGCATCTGTGATGCTGGGTATATGGGGGAATGTTACTTTAACATGATCTTTGTGTGAGGGCTCTAATGAACAGTGGCATTGTCTCTGCCAAGACTGGCAGAATGAGTGGAAAATGTCTGGATTCAGACCCTGATATGCTGAGTTTTACTTGAATTTATCACATATCGTGACTCTCTGAAGTTTCATGGATTGGTAGCACTGATGTTATTTGCTTTTTCCAACAATCTTGGGAAATAGATAGACCTTATAGTGATGTTCAATAAATAGAAAAACCAAGCTGTAATTAAAGTCTGTGGATAATAAATGACAAAGCCAGTTGCAATCAGTCAGAGACAGGTGGGGACTGGTTCACCTAGATTACATACAGATTCTACAAAATGCTCCCCAAATCCATTTCTGCCCTTTCCGTTTCCAATGCTTTTCTTTCATTTAACAACAGTTATTATCTGTTCTTGTTTCTGGTGGAGCCAGGGCAGAGTGATTCATACTAAAGTGGGAATGACTACACCTAACTTCATATGCTTCCCCATCTGGGTGTGTTTGATCTTCGATTGCTCTCTAGTGCAGCTCGGGATTTCACTGTAATATTTATCATTTATTGCTATAAAACAGCTGCCCCTAAGACTGGTACAGTCAGAATCTGGGTACAATCAGAATCATTTATTATCTCTCACAATTTTGTGTCTAAATTTTTTTGGACCTCAGTTGCAAGACTCAAGGATGGGAGAAGGAGAGACAATAGACCATGGCAGTAAACCCTGTGGCTCTGGAACCCGGAAGCCATATCGACAGCTCCCAGGTGAGGGTCAGAATCCAAGATAAAGGGTCAGTGAAGCCTGGCTGATCCACTCTGCTCCATGGTCAGGCACTCCATCTAGTCAAGGAATGCCTGCACAGGACACTACAACCATGACAATGGAGAAACAACACAGGCCTCCATCTTGCGTAGACAAGGAAGATGGTAGCTCTGATGATCCAAAAAGTACCAAACATCTATTTTATCTCTCAGATAAGGACTTCAGAGAAGAAATATGGAGGATGTTCATAGAACTCAAAGAAAGCATGGAACGAACTGAAAATGTCACAAAAAAGACTAAAGAGGATTCAAAAGTGTTACACCTCCTAGGGCAAAATGCTAATCTTACCTGATGGTCAGATCAGCCCATATCTGGGAGGTCTATAGAAGGTAATAAAGGGGTTGCCTCAGGGGTGAGAGAGAGATTCAGCAGGAAGCCTCAGCAGGAAGCAGTGTGGAGAGATGATACAGACAGGATAGATGCAGAAGCAGGAAAGAGGCTGCTTTGCTTAGAAGCCATGTAAGATGCACACATGGTGATTAGGGCCTTACAATAAAGCCACTTATCTCCTGAAATCTGACTGCTGTGGATAATTTCCTCCCCATTCTCCTGAACCCTCAGACCCGCCAGGCCAAAGAAGCTGCAGGCACTGGGCAGGCAGAGAAAGGCTCCATCATCATCCACCACCATCAAGAACTCTTATTAATTTATTAATACTTCACAAGAGTAGAAATAAGAAAATGTGAAACTGAAATAACAGGGCTGAAAATCTTGGAAGGATAAAATGTAAACCTCACTGGAAAGCCTCTCCAACAAAGTCATAGTGGCTGAAGAAAGAATCAGTGAGCTGGAAAATAAGATGCATAACAACTCCATACACAGAAGAGGTTGGAAAAGAGATCCAAAACAAATGATTAGACAATGGGAAAAAGTCTTCACAGAATGTGAACAGATGAAAATAGAAA
Source organism: Suncus etruscus (assembly GCF_024139225.1). NCBI lineage: Eukaryota > Metazoa > Chordata > Mammalia > Eulipotyphla > Soricidae > Suncus > Suncus etruscus. The sequence continues at coordinate 33,388,077 of NC_064867.1, read as the reverse complement.
TCTTTGATCAATTCAACAGAAACAACATAAGAATCATTGGAATCCCAGAGACACAGGAAGAAATCCCCCATGAAGTATCAACAATCAAGGACATCATTGCAGAGAAACTCCCAGAGCTAAAGAGTGCATGCAACAAAATCCTCCATGCCTGAAGAGTACTAGCCAAAAGAGATTCAAAGAAAAAGCAGCCCAAGACACATCCTAGTCACAATGATGAATCACATTGATAGGGATGGAATACTAAACCCAGCAAGATCAAAAAGGAAAATTACATGCAGTGGAGTATCCCTAAGATTTACCACAGATTTGTCACAAGAAACTTTCAAGGCCCAAAGGCAGTGGTGGAATATAGTGACAAAACTCAACAAAATTAATGCATCGCCAAGAATATTTTACCCAGCTAGACTTATGTTCAGGTTTGAAGGAAGGATACACAGTTTCATGGATAAATGACATCTTAGAAACTTTACAGATTCAAACCCAGCCTTAACGGATGAACTGAAATATTTACTAATGCAGACTTCTATCTAACACCATGCACAAAGGTCAAATCAAAATGGATTAAAGACTTGATATCAGACCTGAAACTATAAAGTATATAGAAGAAGACATAGGCAAAACACTCCATGACATTGAGACTAAAGGCATCTTTAAGGAGGAAACACCACTGTCCAAAGACATGGAGGCAGAGATAAACCAAAGGGATTACATTAAACTGAGAAGCTCTGCACTTCAAAGAAAACAGCAACTAGGGTAAAAAGGTCACCCATGGAATGGGAGAAACTATTCACCCAATACACATCAGATAAGTGACTAATATATAAGGTATACAAGGTATTGATAGAACTTAACAAGAAAAAAAAATCTAACCCCATCAAAAAAGGGGAGAAGAAATGAACAGATATTTTCTCAAAGAAGAAATACAAATGGCCAAAAGGCACATAAAAAACTGTTCCATGTCACTAATCATCAGGAAGATACAAATCAGAACAACAATGAGTTATCATTTCACACCACAGAGACTGGTACACGTCAAAGAACAAGAATAAACACTGCTGGCATAGATGTGGGGAGAAAGTGAATGAGAACTCTCATTCACTGCTGGTGGGGATGCTATCTAGTCCAGCCTTTCTGGAAAACAATATAAATATTTCTTAAAAAAATAGACATTGAGGGGTGGGCCTGAGAGGGAAAAAAGACATTGCGGTTCCTTTCTTTCTTTTTTTTTTTTTTTTGGTTTTGGTTTTGGTTTTTGGGCCACACCTGGCGGTGCTCAGAGGTTACTCCTGGCTGTCTGCTCTAGAAATAGCTCCTGGCAGGCACAGGGGCCATATGGGACACCGGGATTCGAACCAACCACATTTGGTCCTGGATTGGCTGCTTGCAAGGCAAACACCGCTGTGCTATCTCTCCTGGCCCAGACATTGTGGTTTCATATGATCCAGCAATACCACTACTAGGGAAATACCCCAGGACCACAAAAACACAATACAATAATGCCCTCTGCACTTCTATGTTCATAGCAGTGCTATTTACAATAGCCAGAATCTGGAAACAACCCAGATGCCCGACAACAGATGAGTGGCTAAAGAAACTGTGGTATATCTACACAATGGAATACTATGCAGTTGTTAGAAAAAATGAATTCATAAAATTTGCCTATGCATAGATGGATATGGAGATATGTTGAATAAAGTAAGTCAGAGGGAGAGAGATAAACACACAATAGTCTCACTCATCTGTGAAATTTAAGAAAAATAAAAGACAATAATACTCAGAGACAATAGAGATAAGGGCCAGAAGGACCAGTCCATGATAACAAGCTTATGCAAAGAGTGGTAAGTTCATATCATAACAATGTGAATGAATGAGGGAAGTAGAAAACCTGTCTCGAGTACAGGTGTGGGTGGAGTGGGGAGGAGGGAGATCTGGGAAATTGGTGGTGAGAATCTTGCACTGGTGAAGGGGGGTGTTCTTTACATGACTGTAATCATACAACTGCAATCATGTTTGTAATCACGGTGTTTAAATAAAGATAATTAAAAATTATAGATAGCCAGTAAACAAAAAACAAACAAATAAATAAAAAAGAGTGGTAAGTTCAGATAGAGAAATAACTACATTAATAGCTACCATGACAATGACAAAGAGAGAAATGCAATACCTGTCTTGAAGACAGGCAGGGGATGGGAATGAAGGGAAATGGGGGACATTGGTGGCAGGAAAGTTGCACTAGTCAAGGGTGTGTGTGCATTTTTATGGCTGAAACCCAATATTTTTTTTTTGATTTTTTTTTTTTTTTTGGTTTTTGGGCCACACCCGGTAACGCTCAGGGGTTACTCCTGGCTATGTGCTCAGAAGTTGCTCCTGGCTTGGGGGACCATATGGGACGCCGGGGGATCGAACCGCGGTCCGTCCAAGGCTAGCGCAGGCAAGGCAGGCACCTTACCTTTAGCGCCACCGCCCGGCCCATTATTTTTGTAAGCATAGTACTAAAATAAAGAAATCATTATTTAAAAGTTATTTTAAAAAACTTAAAATTTTTTTATCTGGTGGGCTGGAGAGATAGCATGGAAGTAGGGCATTTGCCTTGTATGCAGAAGGATGGTGGTTCAAATCCTGGCATCCCATTTGGTCCCCCGAGCCTGCCAGAAACGATTTCTGAGCAAAGAGCCAGGAGTAACCCCTGAGCGCAGCCTGGTGTGACCCAAAAACCAAAAAAAAAAAAAAAATGTTTTTTTTTTAATCTGGGGCTGTCGCGATGGCACAGCAGTAGGATTTGCCTTGCATGCTGCTGAACCAGGATGGACCACGGTTCGATCCCCCAGCGTCCCACATGGTCCCCCAAGCCAGGGGCGAATTCTGAGCTCATAGCCAGGAGTAATCCCTGAGCAGTACCATGTGTGCCCCTCCCCCCCAAAAAAACAATAAAACCAAAAATATTTTTTTTATCTGAAGGCTCACTTTTTTTTTTTTTTTTAATCTGAAGACTCACTCATCAACACATTTGCTGGTCGTTGCAGAATTTCAGCTGGGACATCCACTTGTGGCCTCTCCACATGGCCTCAAGTTCCTAACAGCACAGTAACTAGCTCTCAGTGCAAACATTCCAAGAAAGGCAGACTGAACTCACGTTGCCTTAGAATTCATGCAATGTTGTTTCTGCCATATTTAGCTGAGGAGTGAGTGCTCTTGATGTCTTCAAGGGAAGGTGACACGGACACTACTTCTCAATGCAGAAAGAATTGCCAACTTCATTTCTAGGAAGCCACCTGGGAAGGCTAAGTATCAGTAAAGCCATCTTAGGAAAGCACAATTGGGTACAAAGTGGTCATTGTGGAATATCTTGCTAGCTTGGGTCTACAGGAATGAATTTGAGGGCTATGGGGGATCTTCTTAGTGTGGTTCTAATCACATTCCTTTCTTTCAGCTTCCTGTACTAATAATTCTTTCTTTTTCTGCTTTGCATTATTCTAGAGTTAGTGGATAATCAATTTTTCTCAGAAGCCTCAGACACATGGTCTTTGACAGGCAAAGGGCCCTGATTCTGTCTTCTAAGAGGGTCTTTCTGATATCTCAGAATAAATGGCAGACCCATAATATCAATCCAGATTTGGGGGCTCCAAATCCTTCTGGCCTTGTTTATCTCACTCCCCCCCTTTTTTTTGGGCCATACCTGGCAGTGCTCAGGGGTCACTTCTGGCTGTCTGCTCAGAAATAGCTCCTGGCAGGCACGGGGGACCATTTGGGACACCGGGATTCGAACCAACCACCTTTGGTCTGGATCGACTGCTTGCAAGGCAAATGCTGCTGTGCTATCTCTCCGGGCCCATCACTTCCCCATTTTTGAACCTATCTCAAAGTCTCCTTCTAATCAAGTCCAAACAAAGATCTCTCATTCCCAAATCTTTTCCATGGTCTATGGAGTTGGAAATTGATGCTTTCTCAAACATGTATAACTGTGGTAGGCAAATAGAACTTCTGATTTCTTCTCCTACTCTGACCGTGGTTCATTCCCTATAGTGAAATTCTAATTTTTGGCTGGATCCATCTTGATACCATCCCTGTCCTTAGGATCCACCCTCCTTGGCCAACAGTTTCTCTGTCTCTAGCTTCTAAGCTCTTCAGAACTGAGGGAAGTTTTCTTCAAGGAGGAAAACATCTTCATTTATTGCCTGTGTCCTTCCCAGTGATGCAGGAGTAGACTCAAACTCTTTATTCCTGATTATTCCTCAATGCGGGCCCTCTTAGAAGACAGAATCTGGGCCCTCTGCCTATTAAAGAAAAGGTGTCTGAAGCTTCTGAGAAAAGTTGATCATCTACCATCCACTACTGATAGAATGATGCAGAGCCGAAAAAAGGAAGCTGAAAGAAAGGAATGAGATTATTATTATTATTTTGTTTGTTTGGTTTTTGGGTTACACCCAGTGATGCTCAAAGGTTACTCCTGGCTATGCACTCAGAAATCACTCCTGGCTTGGGGGACCATATGGGACGTGGGGGGATCCAACTGCGATCCGTCCTAGGCTAGCTTGGACAAGGCAGACGCCTTACCCCTTGCGCCACCAGTCCGGCCCCAAGGATTGAGATTAGAACCACACTAAGAAGATTCCCCATGGTCCTCAAATTGACCATCACTACCACACCACCATTATCATCTTTATCTCATGGGGATGTGGTTAAGGGTTAAGGAGGTAGTGTTCAAAGGCTAGTCTTCACAGGAATCTTTCTGCTCTCTTTACTTCTTTGTTGTAGAGCAGATGTTCTTAAACTTTCCTTCTCACTTGAATCACCTGGAGAGTCTTAAAAATCCCCAATGTCTTTCTAATAGTCCTAATAACATGGTTGAGGGCCACCACAGCCATGACAATTACCTCAGGATAATTGCTATGAGAGTGGTCCAGGCTTTGGCATTTATTTTTCAGAGTGTGTCTCATTGTGTTGTCAGAACCATTGGTGTAGACAAGCCCAAGGGAACACCAAGTGATAGGGCTGAGCTGATTGAAAATCTCTCCAGGCAGTCAGTCGCATTGCAGGAAGGAGAGTTCTTTTCAACAAACTTCCCTTCACCAAAGGGATGAGAGTTTTGGCCACTTTTCAAGCATTCTCTTGCTCTCAGCACTCTCGGATGTTGCCTCCTGGGAAGAATCCTGCCTATATCACTGTAATCTCCTGTCTGGCTTCCTGCCCAAAGCCTTCCTCTTATCCATCTTTGACATCCCCTGCTGCCTCAACATACTCCCTCCCCCCCTTCGAGCCAAATCTAAGGAGACCATGGGCAGAGAAGGTTCTTTATACCAATGAGAAAACATTTTCATGGTGTGTCCTGATGGATCTTGGCTACACATCAGGTACTAGACTCAGAACTTGACATGTATGATCTCATTCAACCCTCCTAATAACTTCTGATATAAATTCTACTATTATTGTCATTCACCAGTGAAGAAACTGGAGTTGAGGAAAGTTGTTGTGTGTGTTGTCAACGTACCATAAATCTGAACTGAATAGGTTGTGATAGTTTACCTAAGCTAGATTACTCAGATGGTCTTGTTCAGAAACTTGAAGATAAATTTTGAATGCTTGATCTCTGCTGGTCACTTAAAACAAAGTTTTGTGGGGCCGGAGCGATGGCACAAGCAGTAGGACATTTGCCTTGCATGCATTAATCTAGGACGAAGCACAGTTTGATTCCCCTATGTCTCATATGGTCACCAAGCCAGGAGCACTTTATTGACCCTACCCTAATCAATAACTTTACTCCACCCTGGAGTGTGATCTGGTAATAGTATTATTGGATTATCCCTTGTTTGGTATTCTGCTCCCACCCTAGGGTGGTACCTGATTTTGTCAATAAAAGCAGGGGCTCATTCTTCAGTCTTCTTCCACTGAGCTGCACTCCATCTTAGGAGCAGAAAGCTTGGGTGGTTTGAATTCCTTGCTTGAGCATTGGATTTCCTGAACACACTCTTGTACCTCTTCACTGTGTGAATTATTTCCTATGGATCTCTACAACTGGAACTGTTCCCTCTGCCCTGATTGGAAAAGGGAATGGGAACTGCCTTTCCTGTCTGAGAGCTCAGTGGAATCAAACCTCAACCAATCAGATCGTGACGCTTTAGGTTTCACCTGGGGTCAGAGTGATAGATAGCACAGCAGGTAGGGCATTTGCTTTGCACAAGGGTGATCCGGGTTCAATCTCCGGCATCCCGAATGGTCCCCTAGGCCTGCCAGGAATAATTTCTGAGCACAGAGCCAGGAGCATCTCCCAAGCTCTGCTAGGTGTGATCCAAACTGCCTCTGCCTTCCCCTCACACACACACACCCCCCAGAAAAAAAGAGAAAAAAAGAAAGGTCTCACTATTGAACCATTGGTGCAGCAATACACCCAAGTCTGAGTTCTCACTCAGAGCAAATGCTTTATATGGGTGAGAGTCAGGTCCACTGGAATCACATGGACTGTGAGTAGAGTAGAGTATTCCCCCAAAGAATACAGAGAAAGGGCTGAATATAATAGAATCATTTCACTGCAGGTTGCTCTATAATTCAAATAAGTGTCTTCCTTTTCTTTTTTTTTTTTTTTTTTTTGGTTTTTGGGCCACACCCGTTTGATGCTCAGGGGTTACTCCTGGCTATGTGCTCAGAAATCGCCCCTGGCTTGGGGGGACCATATGGGACACTGGGGGATAGAACCGCCGTCCGTTCCTTGGTAGCGCTTACAAGGCAGACACCTTATCTCCAGCGCCACCTTCCCGGCCCCAAGTGTCTTCCTTTTCCTTGAGTCAGCATTAAGGTGTTTTGTTTAATGGGGATCCATTTAATCAACTTACTGAGACCATCTATGGTGGGAGAACAAGGTCTTTATGACACCAATTGATTGTGGGTCTAGGCTAGGCAAGCACCTGAAACTTTAGATAAAGCTCAGGGGTCCAACAACCTGTATTTACAGGGCATTACTGAAAAGTTACCATTATTTTGCCTCATGCTTAAGCAATGTAGAGGCGCATGTATGTCATGGTATTTTATTAGTATGGTTACAGGGAGTTTCTTAGAATCAGCAATTTCTTAGCTTGGAATAAAGAGTTCACCCTAGGGGCCAGAGAGATAGCATGGAGCTAGGGCATTTGCCTTGCATGCAGAAGGACGGTGGTTAGAATCCCGGCATCTCCTATGGTCCCCCGAGCCTGCCAGGAGCGATTTCTGAGCATAGAGCCAGGTGTGACCCCTGAGCACTGCTGAGTATGACCCAAAAACCAAAACCAAACAAACAAAAACAAACTCCCCAAAAACAAAAACAAAAGAGGTTCACCCTAAATGCAGACAAGGTGGACATCTTTGAAAATTTACCCCCATAAGCAGAATCATGTTTTTAGAGAACATGCTATACATCAATATAAATCAGACATTTTTATTATAACATATATATCAGACATTTTTATTATAACAATTCAGATTATTGGGGCTGGAGCAATAGCACAGTAGTAGGGTGTTTGCCTTGCACGTGGCTGATCTAGGACAAACCTGGGTTTGATCTCTGGCTCCCAAACCAGGAGCGATTTCTGAGTGCAGAGCTGGGAGTAATCCCTGAGTATCCCCAGGTGTGGCCCCAAAACAAAACAAAACAACAACAAAAAAACAAAACAAACCCCCACAGTTCAGATCATTGTTTTGTTTTCTTTCTTTTCTTTCTTTCTTTCTTTTCTTTTCTTTCTTTCTTTCTTTTCTTTCTTTCTTTCTTTCTTTCTTTCTTTCTTTCTTTCTTTCTTTCTTTCTTTCTTTCTTTCTTTCATTCTTTCTTTCTTTCTTTCTTTCTTTCTTTCTTTCTTTCTTTCTTTCTTTCTTTCTTTCCTTCCTTCCTTCCTTCCTTCCTTCTTCCTTCCTTCCTTCCTTCCTTCCTTCCTTCCTTCCTTCCTTCCTTCCTTCCTTCCTTCCTTCCTTCCTTCCTTCCTTCCTTCCTTCCTTCCTTCCTTCCTTCCTTCCTTCCTTCCTTCCTTCCTTCCTTCCTTCCTTCCTTCCTTCCTTCCTTCCTTCCTTCCTTCCTTCCTTCTTTCTTTCTTTCTTTCTTTCTTTCTTTCTTTCTTTCTTTCTTTCTTTCTTTCTTTCTTTCTTTCTTTTCTTTTTTTTTTTTTTTGGTTTTTGGTCCACACTCAGTGGTGCTCAGGGGTTACTCCTGGCTGTCTGCTCAGAAATAGCTCCTGACAGGCACGGGGGACCATATGGGACACCGGGATTCGAACCAACCACCTTTGGTCCTGGATCGGCTGCTTGCAAGGCAAACGTTTGCTTGCAAGGCAAACGCCGCTATGCTATCTCTCCGGGCCCCATTGTTTTGTTTTCAACCGAAATAAATGCCTTGACTCAGATGTCAATCTTTCCTGCAGGCCTCTAGATTTCCTTTTCTCTCTCTCCTGCTATCCTCTGCCACCAGCATTAGTTCTCAGGACTTGCTTTCTCAGCACAGATGTGAGCAGTTGCTGCAAATGGCTGACTTTTCCTGCTGCAAAATCATGTCTTGGAAGCCATTCACAGATGGCAGTTGTGTAGAATGGAGAAGATCCCAGTTAGTTCTGAAAGAACCACCTGCCAGCTAGGAGCACACACACCAGAGGTCAAGGACAGGATCCAGTTGTCCGTTATGTCAAGGGCAGGCCTGGAAACCAGCATTTCAGTCAAGTTCTCCTTGATGGCAGGGCTTCAGGTTGGAACAGGGTGGATATTGGACAGGGGAAGAAGGTCTTGTCCCAAGTTAACTGCAGAGGCTGGAGAGATCCCAGATTCTTGAGTGACTGGGAGAAAGATTTGATATGATCAAATGATAATCAGATGAATGAGCTGGCCAAGAATGAATTCTCAGTTTCTTTCTTTCTTTCTTTTTTTCTTTTTGGTTTTTGAGCCACACCCAGTGACACTCGGGGGTTACTCCTGGCTCTTCGTTCAGAAATTGCCCCTAGCTTGGGGAAACCATATGGGACACCGGGGGATCAAACCACAGTTTGTCCTAGGTTAGCGCATGCAAGGCACACACCCTATCTCTTGTGCCACTGCTCCAGCCCCAAATTCTCAGTTTCTTATTTGGAGGATTAGATGACAGAGTTTGGGAGGAATTTTCTTACCCTTTACTGGTCATAAAAAAGATCTCCAATGCATTTCCTGATGCATGAAAATGAAGGGAAAGCAAAGGAATCATTGCTGATGTTAAAGGACTCAAGCAACTCAGGAAATGTTTTCAAATATAAACATTTTAATGAATAAAACTACTTGCTTTTCTGTTGATTAGTTCCTTCGGTGCCATCTATATTGAATTGTTATAAGTCACCAAGCTGCAGGAATTCCACTCGATTCTCAAGAAGACTTAATAGAAATGGGTTAATTTTTCCTCCTCGTTAATTTAAGGACTAATCACGGTATAATGCTGACCAGGTGTGACATACTGATTTCTTTTTAAAAATACTTTCTGGGGAGCTGCTTATGAAAACAGAAGAGGGATAATGTGCTTCTTTCAATACTGAACCCAATTAATTTCCGTGACTCATAAATGCTAGGGTGAAAGATTAGAATATTAAAGCTTCATTTGTTTAAGAAAGAGATAATGTTCCTTCTCCACAGACATTCAATTACTCAGGGGATCTACTTCTGCCCCAAGTTAGGTTAGAGAAGTTAATAACATAAGAGAAGTTTCATTTCCAAACTTTATTAGAAGTATGTCTATCTCTCAGGGATAGGCTGTTGGTAGAAGGAGAATCATTTTGCAACAGAAAACAATGATGAAAAGAATATACCGTTGGAGAGCTGGAGTGATAGTAAATAGCAGGTAGGGTGCTTGCCTTACATCAGCTTAGATCCCTGACATTCCATATGGTCCTTGAGCACTGCCAGGAGTAATTTTTTGTTGTTATTTTTTAGCCACACCCAGCAGCACTCAGGGGCTACTTCTGGCTCTGCACTCAGAAATTGCACCTGGCAGGCTCAGGGGACTATATGGGATGCCAGGAATTGAACCCAGGTCCGTACTGGGCTGGCTGGTGCAAGGCAAATGCCCTATTTCTGTGCTATCTCTCCAGCCCAGGAGTAACCCCTGAGAATGGCAGGTGTGGCCCCCCCAAAAAACAACAAAAACAAAAATAACTAATACACCTTGACTCTTCATACATTATACAATTTATTGAATTTCTCAAAGCATTCTAGTAGGAGTTAGAATTCCCATTATATAGATGGAAAAATAAACCAGTGACGTTCAGTAAACTTTCCTCTAGACGGACAGAGACAAAAAAGACAACTAGGTCAGACTGCTTACAGGGCATGATCCTTCAGCATCTGCCATTCTTTCACCACTGAATTCTAGAATGTTCAGCTGGAAAGTATAAGGTAAGCCTTCCAATGCTTCTTTTTTTTTGGGGGGGGGTGAGTTTTACACCTGGCAGCACTCAGGAGTTACTCCTGGCTCTACACTCAGAAGTCGCTCCTGGCAGGCACCATATGGGATGCCAGGATTCGAACCACCGTCCTTCTGCGTGCAAGGCAAACGCCCTACAGCTGTGCTATCTCTCCAGTCCCTCTAATGCTCCTTGCTGAGAAAACATCATCATAGAGTTTGATGGTGTCTAGTTGGCTGTGATTTTTAATGCCTTGCACTGCTTTTACTACAACTGGCCCCAGTCTATAAAGTTGGTAAAATGGTCTGATAACCCAAGTTATAATGTAGTTAGTGATTCCCTATTGGTAGGACTTTGAAAGCCCCCGGAACACTGCCCTCCCTCCACCCACTAAAGATTTCTTCTATTAGATTGTCTCAGAGGCGCTAGCATAAAATATTCATTTCTCTAACCTAGGCCATTATTATTCCTTGACAGAGTAGATTTGCTTGTATTCCAGTGTGACCTCTTTTTAAAAGCAGGCTTTCTTTGGAGAGGAGACCTGGAGGGAGAATGGGGGGAGGCTAAATGAATGTTGGGGCAAGAGTTTAAGGAAAAAATATTTATGGAGGGTCAGTGAAAAAGTACAGTATGAGGTACTGACCTTGCTCCCAGCTGACCTGGATTCTATCTCCAATACTGCATAGAATTCCCCAGGGCACAACCCGGAGCAATCCCTGAGCACAGAGCCAGGAGTAGTCCCCTAAAACAGAACTAGGAGTAAGCTCTGAGTACCACCAAGTGTGGCCCCAAAACAAAAACAAAGAGACCGTTTGGGAAAGGAATTCCAGTGGGACTCAGGCCCCTTTATGATATATCTCTAACTTGCTACATAACTGATTCAAGACAGAAGTGATTTGGGGTTAAGGATTGATTTTTTGCTAAATATGGAGAAAGACAACCCTCAGCTGATCTTATTTCTCTTGTGAAGGTCAGCCTACAAATACAGGGTGAATTGGGGCACAAAGAATTTGAAGGAAAATCCTCCATAATACGGTGATAATACCTGATGGTACAGTGGGAAGGGCGCTTGCTGTCCACAGGGCCAACCTGGGTTCCATCCCCTGCATCCCATAATGTGCCCCAAGTTCCACTAGGAAGGATTCCTAAGCACAGAGTCAGGAGTCACAGCTGGGTGTGACCCAAAACAACAACAACAACAACAAAGCCCAGATTTTTTTTTTTTTTTTGGGCGTCACACCTGGCAGCGCTCAGATTTTACTTCTGGCTCTACGCTCAGAAATCACTCCTGGCTTGGGGGGACCATATGGGACACCAGGGGATTGAACCACGGTTCATCCTAGGTTAGCACATGCCAGGCAAATGCCCTACAGCTTGCGCCACCACTCTGGCCCCATGCTTTGAGCTTTTAAGGTGCCATGTGGAGGTAGCAGGAAGGACCAGCACTGAGGACAGATTCAGCTACGGAGGAGATGATAGGTTGGACTATCAGAGTTTCAATCCTTTTGCTGGGCAGGCTTCAAGCAAGGCTGGTGGTACAAAACATCCTTCCAGACACTTCTCACTCTTCTTGTTGGGCCACCAAACTCTCTGCTGCCACACACCCCATTTTCATTCATTCTTCCCCAAGAGAGGTTGTTTCTCATATGGGCACGGTGGGGGCAAGAAGAGAAACAGTTTGCATAATGGTGTGATCACAAGAAGCCTCAAACTCCTTTTGTCTACAATTACCACGTTTTCTGACATTGGGCAGTTGAGAAGATGCTACCAATTAGTTGTTGTTTTAGTTCGAGACCTTTCAATGAAAGATGCAAATTTATCAGAGTTTAGCTTTACAGAACACCTTTCAATAGGACAAGCATTTTATAAAAAGTTTAGGACAATTTTGGGCCATACCTGGTGCAAAATAAACCAATCATAAAATAGGGGGCCAGAGCTATAGCACAGCGGTAGGGTGTTTGCCTTGCATGCAGCTGACCCAGGATGGATCTGGGTTTCAATCCCCAGCGTCCCATATGGTTCCCCAAGCCAGGAACGATTTCTGATCACATAGCCAGGAGTAACCCCTGAACGTCACCGGGTGTGACCCAAAAACCATAAAACAAACATACAAACAAGAAAACAAACATAAAATAGAAGTAAAAAGAAAAATCGAGTAAAATCAGAGTTCTCTTGTGAAAAGAACACAAATGTGCGCCCGGAGAGATAGCATAGAGGTGTTTGCCTTGCAAGCAGCCAATCCAGGACCAAAGGTGGTTGGTTCAAATCCCGGTGTCCCATATGGTCCCCTGTGCCTGCCAGGAGCTATTTCTGAGCAGACAGCCAGGAGTCACCCCTGAGCATCGCTGGGTGTGGCCCAAAAACAAACAAACAAACAAAAGAACACAAACACATCCCACTGTCTCATGAGCGAAGTGATTCAGCAAGACCTGAAGGTTCTCTGAGCCTCAAAGTCCTTTGGGGGAGAAGGGCTGGTGACAGGGGCATGATATGAGAAACAGCGAAAGGAAAGAGAGAAGGGCTGTATCAGAGGCATGAGATGGGACACACGAGAAGATGGAACACACGAGAAGGGAAGAACCAGAACAAGGAGCAGAATAATCTCATCTGCTTGCTGCTGTCTTGTCACTTGTCATTTGGTCATTGATGCCATACGGCTAAGGGCATCGTCTCCCAGATAAGGAAGTCCCCTGCCTTCTCCATGGCATCCAGATCTTGTGAAGGCTCCTTGGCAGGGGAGGCAGATGGTAGCTTCAGAGCTGCCTTTGGAATGTTTGAGCCTGACTCTGTCTGACATGTCCTCAATTTGAACAGCCTGAAAAAAAAAAAAGTGAACTGATAATAAATAATGACCGCTTTTAGGGCTGAAAAGATGATGTGAACTAACACACATGAGCTTTCCAAACACAGCCTGCCGGATATCAAACTCCTAATTAATGCTTGCCATTGGTTCAATTTATTAGCCTCCTCTTATGACTTTTCAGATCACCAAGTTATTAAAATGAATGCGGCAGCAGAGTGCATGGAGTGAATCATTATTTTGGATTACACATTTGCAAGTTGCTGAGCGAATTGATCTTAAATTTTGTCCTCCCCTCAAAAAAAGAAGAAAGGCAATTATGTGAAATGAGGCAGGTGTTACCTAACTCTATGGCGATAATCATTCTACCACAGAAAAGTACCAAATCGACGGGGTGTACATCCCCCGCTTACATAATGTACATGTCAATGACAGCTCAAAAAAAAAAATTGGGCGGGGGAGCCTAAAAGAAAGTTCCAGCACAAACTGTTTAGGCCATTGCTAAATCTTTAGAATCAGATTCATTTCTCAAGATTCAGAGCTCCTGGTCTAGTTAAATTGTATTTGCTGTTTTGGAAACATACTTCATGTCATCAGTTTCTGAAATTACCCTTCCCTCCCTCCCTCCCTCCTTCCCTTCCTCCTTCCCTTCTTCCCTTCCTTTCTCCCTTCCTTCTTCCTTCCTTCCTTACTTCCTTCCTTCCTTCTCTCCTTCCTTCCTTCCTTCCTCCTTCTTCCTCCTCCCTTCCTTCCCTCCTCCCTTCCTCCTTCCTCCCTTCCTTCCTCCCTCCCTTCCTCCCCTTCCCTCCTTCCTCCCTCCTTCCTTCCTTCCTCTTCCTCCTTTCTTACTTTCTTCCTTCCTCTTCCTTCTTCCCTTCCTTCCTTCCTTCCTTCCTTCCTTCCTTCCCTATCTTCTTCCCTCCCTATCTTTCTCCTTCCCTTCTTTCCTTCCCTATCTTCTTCCCTCCCTCCCTATCTTTCTCCTTCCCTTCCTTCCTTCCCTATCTTCTTCCCTCCCTCCCTATCTTTCTCCTTCCCTTCCTTCCTTCCCTATCTTCTTCCCTCCCTCCCTATCTTTCTCCTTCCCTTCCTTCCTTCTCTTTCTTCCCTCCCTTCTTTCCTTCTTTCTTCTCCCTGTATTATTTCTATGGCCTTGAACATTTCCATTCATTAATCTAGTTTTTCAAATTATTTTTATTTCTTTTTTGTTTTTCGGGCCACACCCATTTGATACTCAGGAGTTACTCCTGGCTAAGTGCTCAGAAATTGCCCCTGGCTTGGGGGGGACCATATGGGATGCCGGAGGATTGAACCATGGTCCTTCCTTGGCTAGCGTTTGCAAGGCAGACACCTTACCTCTAGCGCCACCTCGCCGCACCCTTCAAATTATTTTTTATATATTATATATAACATTTTTATATATAATATTTTAACACCAAATCTACAAACAGTGTCAATTCTCTCTACTTGTACTCCCATATTCCATCAACCACCACCTTCCAGCCAACCTCCCTCCATCCCCTGTCAGCCACCATGGCAGGTACATTAGAAAGTTTGGTGGTTGCAGCTTAGATTTTATGATTTTAGATTTGTTGAGTCTGTGCTTTGGATGTATAAGGTATATCACTTCTCCACATCACCAATGTAATTGAAGTTCCAGTCCTGGTTCCCTCATTGCTTCCCTTTTCACCTTCTTCCTTCCCACCTTGGTTTCTTTTCTTCTTTTTTCTTCTCCTCTCTAGGCACTGGAGTCAAGGGTGGTCTAGACATTTCCCCCTTTTACTACACTACATTTCCTCATCCAGTTATTCTATATAACAAGGATAAGTGAGATCATCTTGTGTTTGTCTTTCTTCTTTTGACTTACTTCACCCAACATATCTTCCAGTTCCAACCAGGCTGCAGCAAATTGTATGATTTTATTGTTCTTTTATCTAGTTTTTTTTTTTATTCTCTGACTCTTTTAAGGTTCATTGTTTTTCTGATTTTCATTGATATTTGTGAACTCCATGAATGTTTTTAGTTATTTATTTTGTTTGTTTGTTTTTTAAAAAATTTCCATCACCAATGTTCCAAGTGTCCCTCCTCCCCACCCCACACCAGCCTATACTCTAGACAGGCTTTCTACTTCCCTCATTCAGTCACATTTTGTTATGATGGTTCTCAGTGTAATTATTTTTTGAACTGCACCCATCACCCTCTGTGTTGAGCTTCATGTTGTGAGCTGGACTTTCCAGTCCTCCTCTATTTTGTCTCTGAGAATCATTACACAAATGTCTTTTATTTTTAGTCTAGTTTTGAAAGAGAAAATAAATAACCCCTGAGAAAGATTGTGATGGGTTGGTTGGACCTGGATAATCCAGGGAATCACTTAGCTGTTGGCAAGAGAATGAGTCCTGAGAAAACATGGTAGTCATAGACTGGATGGAGCGTCTGGAAGGTGTCCAAGGAAAGGTTGGAGAAGGGAAGCTGCAGAAATCATGGGAGATAACCTTTCCATTGTTGGATATTAGACTGTCTTGGAAAATCCCTGGTAGAAAGATGGAAGTGGAGGATTATTCTAAAGCCTTTTGTCTGGAGTCTAGGGATGGGTTGAAAACTCAGGAATGCATATGGGAAAACTGAACTCAGAGGAGGAAGACAGTTGAGGTATTTTCCTAGTTCTGTTTGGGACAGATATACCTGAGTTCTCCCTTCAAAGGGAAGTAAGGATGCAGTCCTTAACTACTACAATATTTGTGCAAGTCAAACTTACTCAGGAGTTCTGAGATCTAAATGTCATTATGGGCAGGATCCCAGACATCAGAAGGGGTCAGAGGCCAGGAGTGAAGCTAGGAGGTCAGACCTGGGAGGCAGAAGAACTGAGGTAGATTAGCATCTTGGAGATGCAAGAATCTTCTGGCCAGGACAGATTGCCCAGGAATCACCATTCAGAGCTTGCTTTTAAGGTCTGGCAAGACTGTGATGAGTGGGTGGCATGGTATTATGGAAAAGCCCACGGATAGAACTGAGGCCAGGGTGCAAAACGTACAAATTGCACTCACAAAGGGAGTAAAATTGAGCCAATTATAGATTAGTGTACTTGGAGCTTTAATGGAATTTGCCAGGGGCTCCCAAACTTTGTCAGGGTGGAGAACCCTGTGTAATTTCTTTTTTTAATTTTTAATTTTTGATTATGAGAACAATGATGCAAAGAGGAGAAGGTAAAGTTACAGTGGAAGGACAATCGCCCATAAACAGAGTTCTCAAAAGAAATCCCCTTGCTGACGCCTAAATATTGAACTTACAGTCAAAGAACACTAAGAAAAATAAGGCAGAACCCATGTACAATTACTTTGTCCACAAGTCCCCAGATTATAGTACATTATAACATTTCTTAGCAGTACACAAAGCAATCTAAAGCCATGAGATTTATGTGACTCCTTAAACATTGAAGGCATAGTATTTTTTTTATATTTTCATGCACATTAGTTTAAGTTAACATCAAAAGTTTAAGGTTTTTTTTTTTTTTTTTTTAGGGTTAGAGTCAAAAGAACACAGTAAAAACGGTGTTAGAGTGGCAAATATTGTTTGCATAGGCCCACCAAAATATGGGGGACATGGAAAGGAAAAGCCTTGGTCTAAATACAAGGAGACTCTACCCCTGAAGTTTCCTGGCATAAGACCAATTCTAGGCTCCAGGCAAACTAGTTTATTCAATCCAAGTCATTGTCTGTAGTGCCAATACAGTTTTATTTTTCACGCAGTCCTATTGTTGGCATCAGGCTTCTGTATTAAAGATTCTTGAATCTGCACATCCTACATTGAAGTCAGGCTGGTGTGGAGTATCCTCTAGTTTCACCTCACAATTAAGGGGCAATACAGAAAGCCCTGTCCAGTAAGCAGGTTATTGTTGTTGTTAAGTCTTCTCAGTGTTAAGGGAAGTTAAGGAGTAGGTTGATGTCAGAGCAGTGGCAGGGTCTTCCCTGGTAGAGGATTGCCTCCAGATGATGTTATAGACAACCTTGGATGTTTTGTAGATGTCTTCCCTAGATCAGGGGTGGATGGAGAATGCACATTCTTCTGAGGCCTGTGCCAGGTCAATAGGCATCTGTAATTTGTGGGTATCAAAGTTTTAAGAAATAAAGAGAAGTGTGAAAGAGGAGGTGAGGTTTATTAGATTTTTGTTTTGGAGCCACATTGGAAGTGCTCCGAGATTACTGTCTTAGTGCTCACAGATCTCTCTTGGCTAATCTGAGGGGACCACATGAGTCTGGGGATCAAACCCAGGCCTCTTGCAGCAGTGTACATGTTTTGGTCTGTTGAGCTATCTCTCTGACCCCAAATGCTTTTTAGAGCGTGTGTGTGTGTGGGTGGGGGGGGGGGCGTTCAGGGGATCAAACTGAGAAGCTCACTCCTGCAAAGCCGAGGTTTTTGTTTCTTATGGACTTTCAATGATTAAAAGGAGATGATGTGGTGTGTGTGTGTGTGTGTGTGTGTGTGTGTGTGTGTGTGTGTGTGTGTGTGTGTGAGCTGGGTTGGCAGAGGGGAATGGGTGAGACAGGGCATAGAATTTTGCTTTTAAGGTACAAAGATGACATCACAGGAAGCAAAATTCTATGCCTTTCCTTCCATTTGTATTTTTGTTCTAATCCCTCTGAATTTATTTTTGATGACATGTAAAATACAGATATCAGTTTAATTTCTTCCATGATAACTATTCAGTTATTGAATTATACTTCTCACCACTGATTTGAAATGTTTCTTTCACGTAGTTTAGATTTCTGTCCCTTAATTTCTTCTTCCTCTTTTTTTAATTTTTTTTTTTATTTTTTTTGCTTTTTGGGCCACACCTGGTGACACTCAGGGGTTACTCCTGGTTATGCGCCCAGAAATCACTCCTGGCTTGTGGGACCATATGGGATGCTGGGGGATCGAACTACAGTTTGTCCTATGTTAGCATATGCAAGGCAAACGCCCTATTGCTTGTGCCACTATTATGGCCCCTGTACGTTAGTTTCCAAGTATTCAATTACTGATATCTGTCTCTTGAGTCAAGAGCCATATTGCGGGCTCAGAGAGATAGCACAGCGGCATTTGCCTTGCAAACAGCCGATCCAGGACCAAAGGTGATTGGTTCGAATCCTGGTGTCCCACATGGTCCCTCGTGCCTGTCAGGAGCTATTTCTGAGCAGACAGCCAGGAGTAACCCTGAGCACCGCCGGGTGTGACCCAAAAACCAAAAACCAAAAAAAAAAAAAAAAAAAAAAAAAGAGCCATATTGCTTATTATATTTTTAGTTCTGAGGCCATATTATGCAATGTCAAGAGCTTACTCTTGGCTCTGTGCTCAGGGATCACTCCTGGCAGAGCTCAGGGAACCATTTGTAGTGCAGGGGATTGAACTGGGAATGTGTTGTGTGCAAGGCAGGTGCCTTAACATAATAAAACAAGGTGCTATCTCTCTTACCTGAGACATGGTGTTCAAATTAATGTAGATTACTGTAATATAAAAATCCATGGGCTATGAGATCACCTCAGGCACCATATTTCTAACCCTATGTAGCAGGGTCTGAAGAGGCAGGGTAGCAGTGAAGAAATAATACACCAAGCCAGTCAGGAAAGTGAAGAAGTCAGTGGCTTTTTAGAGGGCTTTTGGCGTCTCGTAGCTTCTTCCTCATGGTATTTCCTAGCGTCAAGCCAAAACTCACTTTTTTTTTTAATGATATCAATAACCATCCACCAGGAGGCGGAAGGTCAAGAGTGAGATACAAATATTTATCTAGTGGACTTTTACATATCAAGGGCAGAGTTAAGGAAGAAGGAAGATGAGGGAACATCTTTGTTTGGGGTTGGAAGCTGGGTGTCATTTTACAGATTATGACTGTGTTTTATTTTCTGGGACAGCCAGTTCCTTTATTTCCATTCTTTTCAGAATTCTTCCAGTTGCTTATTTTTCCATATGCATTGATTTTGGGGCTTCATCCAGCAGTGCTGAGAGCTTACTCTTGCCTCTGTGCTCAGTGATCACTTCTGGTGGGGCTTAGGAGCTCACCTATACCAGTGCTCAAATCCAGGCCAGCTAAATGCAAGGCAAATGCTTTACCCACTGTCCTTTCTCTCTGACCACTAGTTTCTCATATAAATCTATCTCATCACCAATATTCCTAGTCTCCAGACAACTATCTGCCAGCCTTTTTTTTTTCCTACTGAAATTACATTAAATTTTAATTTAGGAGAGAAATAACTTCTTTTAAGAGGTTGGTTCAACCTGTCCAAGAAAAAATATAGCTTTTTTTTTTTTTAAAGTTAATTTTCTTTTCCTAATAGAATTTGTTAAGTTTACTGATGGATACTATATCTTTTTTATTGCTACTAGAAATGTTTTTCTCTTCTCATATTTCAAGACAGGAATATTGTTTTGGGAACAATTTTAAATCTTCCCTGGGCAGTGCAGCCTCTGGCAATCTTGGGAGACTGCCCATCTGATAGCATTTGGGTTCCAGTTTGACTGCCACCAGCTGTCAAACAAGAAAGACTCAGATCTTTGACACAGAGATAGCCCTGGAGGGCTGCCTATAACCTAGGTGCCTCCAGGTCATTAAGGCTGGTTAGTCATGCTTGTATATTATAAATAATAAATTTATATACATTAGGATCTAAGAATTTTCATCTTTCAAAAAGTCTCACCAGGGCAGAGGGTGGTAAATGGGAATTTTGGTTGCTTTCATCTGAGGCTCTTTCGCTAGATGTATCTTTCAGGTCTAAAATAATTGATCGTTTTGAGTCAATAGAGGCAGCCTTCAGTTGACTAGCTTCTAAAGAGGTGACATTATCAGGGCTGATAGCACAGTTGTTAGGGCATTTGCCTTGTGCACTGTTGACCAGGTTCGATCCCTGACATCCCATATGGTCTTCCTGAACCTGCTAGAGTAATTCTTGAACACAGAGCCAGGAGTTAGGTCTGAAAACAGGGTGTGGCCTCAAAACTAAAAATAAAGTAAATAATATATCTCTTTACAGGTATCAGTACATTCAAAACTTAGAAACACGGTACTTGGGAAAAAAGACATCGATGGCCCAACCATCACGAACATTTATCTATTTTATTTATTTATTTATTTATTTATTTATTTATTTATTTATTTATTTATTTATTTATTTTTTGGTTTTTGGGCCACACCCTGTGACGCTCAGGGGTTACTCCTGGCTATGCGCTCAGAAGTAGCTCCTGGCTTCTTGGGGGACCATATGGGACACCGGGGGATCGAACCGCGGTCTGTCCTAGGCTAGTGCAGGCAAGGCAAGCACCTTACCTCCAGCGCCACCGCCCGGCCCCTATTTAATTTATTTTTAATTTTTGGTCACACTCAGCAGCTCTCAGGGGTTACTCCTGGCTCTGCAGTCAGAAATTGCCCCTGGCTCAGGGGACTATATGGGATGCCAGGGATCAAACCCATGTTGTCCTGGGTCAGCTGAGTGAAGGCAAATACCCTACCGCTGTGCTACCTCTCCAGCCCCAATCACTAATATTTTTTTAATCACTAATATTTAATGAACACTTGCTGTTTTAATGCTGAGAGCTGAGGACCCAGAAATTAATAAAGTCATAATTTCTGTCTTAGGTAGGATGTAGGCAGGAAATCACCACTAATATGAGTTAATACCCATTAGAGGGTGTCTTCAGTGCTCTGGGGGTGCTGGAGGTGACTAGGAAGTCAATTTGGGACTAGACACTTGCTCTGAACTAGACCTGGGGAGAGAAGGCGAGGTGGCTAGTTTGGCAGGGGTGGCAGATAGATGACACTCACTGGCCCCCGAGAGTGGGCTTTGGTAGAGGGATGTGCCACTCTTGCACTGGGCAGGCTGTGGGGGTGAGAGTTCATGCCCCCCGGGACCAGCTCTCAGTGAGCTTTGAATGGAAATTGGCGGAGAACTTGCCCGGTTGTGGACCAGTTCCAAGATGGCTTCTACAGAACTCAGCAAGCTTGCTCAGTGGAATTGTCCCCTAGCTACCCAGAGGGGGACCTTTTTCTGCTTCCCTAGCTCCCTGCCTTGCTTGCTGGTCTATGATTACCCCCAGTAGGATTTCTACTTAATTAAAAATATTGCCTTCATAGGGTCGGAGAGATAGCACAGTGGTAGGGCATTTGCCTTGCATGCTGCTGGCCTGTATTCAATCTCCCGATCCCTGACATCCCATATGGTCCCTGAGCCTGTCAGGGGCGATTTCTCAGTGCGTAATCCCTGAGCACCGCCGGGTGTGGTCCAAGAACCAAACAACCAATCAATCAATAAAGTTTAAAAATAAAATATATTAGGGCTGGAGAGATAGCATGGAGGTAGGGCGTTTGCCTTGCATGCAAGGATGGTGGTTCAAATTCCCTGGCATCCCGAATGGTCCCCTGAGCCTGCCAGGATCGATTTCTGAATGCAGAGGCAGGAGTAACCCCTGAGTGCTGCCGGGTGCGACCCAAAAACCAACATATACATACATTCATACATAAATACATACATATATATATACTTCAAATCCTAGCTGCAGTGCCTGGGAAGAAGGCACAGAGGTAAGGCAAGCATAGTGGTGGTCTGGAGACAAGCAATTGAATCAGGCTGCAAGAAAGCTGGGGCAGCCCTGGCAATGAGTTGCAAAGGGAGGAGGGAGACGCATGACAGGCTGGCAACCTAGTGCCTGTACCCTCAGAAAAATGGGGTTGGTATAAAGTCTTTCAGATGATGTGGAGCTGTGTATGTGTCTGGGGTAGAGGTCATTTCCAAAATCAGGCCGCCCTCCTCCTCGTCCTCCTCCAGGCTGGGGCTTCCTTGCTGCAGCTCTGCAGAGCTGAGGGGCTCAGGAGTCACCCCACCAGCTGTCTTTCCTGTGAGTGGGTGACTCTGGGCACCTGCGGGGCCTGCCCATCGCTGTCTCCAGGGCTGCCGGTGTCTGGCTGGGAGTGGGAGGAGCATTCCCCCCTCTCTTTGCCTTGTCGTCAAGCCTGGGGCTGCCAAGGTCCCCAGTCGCTCCGGTTCACTTATGCACGGAATTTTCCTTTCTGCAGCTGTTTCTTCCTACACCCTCCTGGTCCATTCATTGTCCGAGGCTTCTTATTCAGAGATCATTGAGTTTCTCATCCTGTTTGGGGGCTGCTGACCCCCAAACTGGGGAGATGGAGAGTTGTTTGCAGAGATTGCTTGACACACTCTGCCTGAATCTGAAATATTTTTATTTTGGGGGGGATGGGGGTTAATATTATATAATTATTTATTATTTAATAAATAATTACATGATATGATAAATTATTCTTTTTTGACAAATTATTCTTATTATAATACAATAATTCTATATTGATGCTTAGGACTTAATTCTTGGCAGGCTCTGAGGACCATATGGGCTACTGAAGATATAACCTGGATCAGCTGTACTATCTCTTTGCACCCCCTTTTTGGTTTGAAGTGGGATCTCATCAGCCGCCCCGTACCTTGTTTTCTTCTCTCCTTCTGTCTTTACTCTGATTCAGAGATGAGTCAGTCGAAATCTCTGCCTTCAGAAAGATCCAGACTAAAGTGGGCTGCAGTACACAGCAGAATTACAATCTCATGTGCTGGCTACAATGATGGACTTGCTTACGTTTCTAATTATTTGTTGAATGGAGACAAACAAAGGCATGCATATTAGGAATGTGTGGAGGGAGGTCTGACCTGAGATGGCTTCCTGAGGTAGAGTGATGTCTGAATGGCATTTGGAAGAACCAATGAGAACTGTCAGGCATTGTGCTCTGAAAAACACATTGAGCTGGGGCTGAAGAGATAGCACAGTAGCAGGGTGTTTACCTTGCACTTGCTTGCAGCCAACCCCCAGATGGACCCCAGTTTGGTTCCTGGCATCCCATATGGTCCCGGAGCCTGCCAGGAGCAATTTCTGAGCACAGAGCCAGGAGTAACCCCTGAGTGCTGCTAGGTGTGACAAAACAAAACAACACACACACACACACACACAAAACAACCCAAAATGACTAAATAGTACAGTGAGTATGGCATTTGCTTTGCAGGTGGCCTACCAGGGTTTGATTCCTGGCATCTCATATGGTCCCCCTGAGTCTACCAGGAGTGATTTCTGAGTGCAGCGCAAGTAACCGCTGAGCACTGCTGATTGTGATCCCCCCAAATAAAACCACATTGATCTGGCTCTGCAGTTTGTGCTAATTAAAACCCCATTTAAGTGTGAGTCACTGGCCAATGCCTTAAGCTCCATCCTAGGACCAATAATGCCAATGCTGAGGCAGAGAAACCTTCTTTAAACACCTCTCCTTGAGGTCAGTGTAATGCCTGGTCTGCAAACAGCTGTCTTCATGAAACCTTCACAAAGCCTGTGACTTTCTCATGGTCTTATTCTTTGTGGAGGAACAGGGCATCCTGGGTGGAGAGGGCAGAGTTTACATGACAGAGCCATCCACAACCAGAACACTTGGTTGCTAGTTCCCAGAACTTTCCAAAGTGGCCGCCAGGAAAACAAGTTCAACTTTTCCTTTAAAGGTTGGAATTAGAATTTGATTTTGATTAGTTGGGTTGGGGTTGGGGCAACACACAGTGGAGCTCAGGACTGTGCTTATGGGGACCAGGTGATGCTGGGGATGGAAGCCCAATTCTCCCACATGTAAGTATGTTCCAGCCTGGAATTAGATTTTGGAGCTCTCTGGGTTGCAGTATGAAACCCGGAGGATGTTTTGCTCCGCTCTGGGACAGAACTTGTGTTTCCTCATTTTTAGATTTAGATGTAAACATGATTCCTACCGGTTTAGAGCTGGGAGAATTCAAGGCAATGTTTAACACGATGGTTACAATTGACCTGCTCAAGGTGACTTTGGGAACCCTACGACTGACTCATGCTAGAGGGTTGGTTGAATCATCAGGAAAGCGGGTTGTTAGATAATTGGATGGGGGATGCCTTCCACTGTCCAAGAAATGAGGGTGTTGGCAGAGAGCCCAGGGATCGCCTGCTTCAAAATGGACCAGATGCTATTTTGGAGAATAGAAAAGACATTCTCTTGACACTGGCAGCGTGGAGGGAGCAGAGAAAACCAGTAAACAGGGATACTGACTCATTCGGGAACAAGGGGAGGCAGACCACCCAGGGGTCTCAGCCCTCCCAGGGCCTGTGGGGGGCAATAGAGTGGATGGAAGAGGCGGACTGATGAGTGTTCAAATCACACGCATTAACACAACAGTCAAGTAAGTGTTCAACCTTGAACTATGACTCTGTCTGTTTTCCTCCTAGCTCTAGATCTGGCTGTTTTTAAGAGAAGAAATGGGACCATCTGCTCAAAGCTAGCCCTGGCACCCTGGGGATGACTGGCAGGATCTCTTTATGGTGGTGTCAGGAATGGGCAGGGAAAAGGCTCTTCTCCAGGCATGATGCTGATGTGAAGAAATAGCAGGTACTCCCCGATGCCGTTTCACCAGTAAAGAAGAGGATTTTTGGGGGGACCCCAAATTTTCAGATTTCAAACAGATATGCTGTACCTTAAAAAAAAGCAAATTCTTCCTAGGTAATTTCATAGGCTCAGATTCTACTCATTTTATCCTCCTCTCCTGTTTTACACAGAAGGAAATGAAGACTGCAAATAAAACTGACTCCAGAATATCACATAGCTCTTAGGCAATCAAGTGCGGAAGCCACCATTCCAATAGGTATCTGTCTGACCCATATTAATCACATGGACCATCATATTCCCTTTATAGGGAGCCAGAGAGATAATACAGGGTGAAAAATGCTTATCTTGCATTTGGTCAATGCCAGTTTTATCCTTGGCACGGTATATGGTCTCCTGACCATGATTGCTGCCAGGAGTGATCCTGAGCACAGACCCTAGAGGAGTCCCTGAGTACTGCCAGGTATGACCCAAACCTCACTGCCCCTAAACATCTATTTTCTTTTCTTCTTTTTTTTTTTAAATATTCTATCTTTATTTAATTAAAACTAAATTTTATCTTTATTTAATCTTGATTGCAAGCATGATTGTAATTGGGTTTCAGTCATAAACAGAACACCCTCTTTAGATCCCCTGAGCCTGCTAGGAGCAATCTCTAAGCACAGAGCCAGGAGTAACCCCCAAGAACAACATATATTTTCTTTCAAAACAAACAAACAACAACAAAATATTACTGTTGTGAAAATAAATCTAATACATAGCAGAATGTATTCAGCACGATTTATCCAGGAACTCACTACATTTTCTTTCATAGTGCTGCTAAGTAGGAGGAACTTCACTTTACAGATAAGTAAATGTAGTCTCCCTAAAGAAATGCCTTGCTAGTAAGTGGTGGGGATGAGGATAAAACCCAAGAGAGGTTCAAGATTTAGGTGGTTTATAGTCTCTAAAAGTGACCAGGCTGCAGGACTGAAGTCAGAGACTGTCACTGGCTCCCTGGCATCTTGTAAATATTTTATCAATTGACTCAGGCCTCATAGGAACAGGCATTGCCCATACACCACTGAACCATGGATACCATCTACAGAAATATCCACAATTGTCTATAACATCACCAGGAAGCAAACCTCTACCAAGGAAGACCCTTCTGATGCCCTGGCATGGACTTATTCCAAAGAGGGTTCTCTTAACAACCAGACGACTTAGTCACAGCAACAACCTACTTGCAGGGCAGGGCTCTCCGTATTGCCTGCTAATGGTGAGGTGAGACTAGAGGACGATCAACATCATCCTGACTTCAATGAAGAAGAATCACAGAAACCAGAATCTTTAACTACAGAAACCTGACACCAACAACAGTGAATCTGTGAATTTTTATTTTTTTTTACCAGGACCACAGAGAATGAATTGGGTTGGATAGCCTAGTATCCTGGAGCCCAGAGTCGGTCTTATGCCAGAAAATTTCAGGGGTAAGGTCTCCTTGTACTTAGGCCAAGGCTTTTTCCTTCCATTTCCCCCATATTTTGCTAGGCCTATGCAAACAACAATTGCCACCCATCCTGTTTTTACTGTATTATTTTTTAACTCTCATACTTTAAAAAATATTAAGAGCTTACTAAACTTTCTGCTAGTGCTTTAATGAGTTCATTGGTGAGTCAATAATTTTTAAAAATGTACTTGCCACTGAACATATTCTTTCCTTTCTCTCCCATTTCTTTAGTTTCTTTCTTTCTTTCTTTCTTTCTTTCTTTCTTTCTTTCTTTCTTTCTTTCTTTCTTTCTTTCTTTCTTTCTTTCTTTCTTTCTTTCTTTCTTTCTTTCTTTCTTTCTTTCTTTCTTTCTTTCTTTCTTTCTTTCTTTCTTTCTTTCTTTCTTTCTTTCTTTCTTTCTTTCTTTCTTTCTTTCTTTTAATCATGTTGCTTTTGGTCTTTCTGAAACAATTGTATTATGTCAACTATGTGATGCATTTTCATCAATAAATAAAAGCATATATATCTTGTCAACCAATGTCACCCCCACCTGACACACGCATGTGTGCTGAAGAGCCCAGGGGTCTAGAAAGGGATCTGTCAGTTCTGTCTGTTTTGACTTGATCCAGAAAGCTCAGCCCTAACCTGGGTAGGCTTCTGGCTGGTGGGCAGAAGGGTTGCTTTGAATTGGCGTGAAGGGAAAGCTAGAAAACAACCTCTGATGAATCCTCTGAGTTTCCCAGGCAGGGGTAACCCACTCCGTGCCTCTGCTCCCCTGTGCGTGACAGAAATGTTCCCTCATCACCATGGTAACAGCCAATACACCGCAGCCTGTAGGAGACCAGAGCGTGCTCTGTTCAGAGCTGCTGTCCGACATTGGGTGGGTGGAGGGGCATCTCATCTGCAAGAATCTTCCTGCTGCAGGCCAAAAAGCTTGTTGCTTTTGGTACATAACACCCATCAGGAGACTTTCTGCACCAGACCTAGATCTGCAAGACAATTGGCCAGCCGAGATGACAGGGAAGCTTTTGAGGAGCATCCTGGACAGTCAGTGGTGTCTGCCATGGCTTCTGATTTTTAGTAACAATTGGTGGGACTTTTCTGAGTGCCTATTTGAATTTCCTAGGGGGAATCTTCTGGGCTTTGCAGGAAAAACAGTTCTGTCTTTCAGCTCTGCACCTTTTTTTAACTCTAAGATTTCATATTCCTTGATGGAACCTTCTCTGAATTCTACTTCAGAGAATAGGGGCTATTGGGTGATTCCCTTGTAGGAGATTAAATGATCTAACACAAGGTCAGTGCCTGGTGCAAGATTAGCACCCACACTATGTACCTTAAATATAACCGTGAAAGGCTTATAATTAAAAATAAAAAAGACAGGGGCCCGGAGAGATAGCACAGCGGCGTTTGCCTTGCAAGCAGCCGATCCAGGACCAAAGGTGGTTGGTTCGAATCCCGGTGTCCCATATGGTCCCCCGTGCCTGCCAGGAGCTATTTCTGAGCAGACAGCCAGGAGTAACCCCTGAGCACCGCTGGGTGTGACCCAAAAAAACCTAAAAAAAATAAAATAAAAAATAAAGGAGATTAGCACCCAATCAGTTATAGGTATCTGTGTCCCTCATATTGTCATATTGTCAGAGAAATGGGAACTTGGCAAGGGTACCATTTCTGACTCCTCTCTCCCCCTTTTTTCAGGCACAAAAACAATTTCATAATGTTTGGTCCAACACAAAGGTAAATGGAATGATCAAAATTTATATCCCAGATCATTTTTAAATGATATATTTTAAATGATTGTTAAATCTCTCCATGGCTTTACTGAAGTCTGAGGATTTATTGGGTTGGGTTGGTGCTTGTTACTTCTGTACCAAGCCTGCTGTGTTACTCAGCCTTCTTAGTTACTTAGTGACCTAGGCTTACTTAGTAAGCCTTCTGTGTTACTACTGTTTAAGATTACTGAGCAGATTACATATAACTTTCCCAGCAGATTTTCTGTGATCCTACTGGGCTGACACTACTATGAAATTTTGAGGGTATTCTGAGGCCACTTGTAGTCCCAAATGTCCAGGATCTATAGATCTAAAGCACATTTGGTGGCTTGACAATTTGATAAGATTTAGTCACTGAGCTGGCTGGTTCTATAGGAAGGTTTAGGGTGTGGTGTTGGATTGCTGTGGTTCGTGCAGAAAAGGATATCTGTCTCCTATCTCCCCGGCCCCCCAATTCTGAGAATAACCCAGAGGTATTAGCTTAGACTGGACTACCTGAGAAGTATCAGAAAGAAAATACAGTGCCATTATTTTCTTTTGGAGCTTGGTGGAGGAGCCTGATTTCCTTAAATCAGGCATAGACTTGGAATTAGACCCCAGGCCACTTGTGTTGTCCCTAGACCACCTGCTTCTGTCTCCTCCTAAAACCATCTGTTTGCTCCCCAGGCTCTGGTGTCCTTAGTTCCCAGCTCAGCTTGATGGCATCAGGTGCTAATTCCCACCCCTCCCCTGCCATGGGATTCTACCTTGAGACGTAACACTAGTCCTTAGGGATCACCCAGCTTGGCTTCCTTGCCCTCATTTTCCAGGCTAGGAAATGGAAGCCCAGAGAGAGAAATTAAGTTCCTGTTCAAGATTCATGCAGCAAAGAACTGTGCATTGGATGTAGTAGTTATATTTACGTTTGCAGCTATGGCACATCTTAGGAATAGCTGCTAGCGGAGGCCTTATCCTGTCTGTGAGAATTCTTTTGGGTGTTTCATGTTGGGACATCTAGGAATGGGAGATACTCCTCCTCCATATTTTTTAGTGTATTTTATTTTATTTATTTATTTTTAGTTCTGGGGTCACACCCGGCTGCACTCAGGGTTTACTCCTGGCTCTGTGCTCAGAAATCGCTCCTGACTTGGGGGACCATATGGGACTCTGGGATTTGAACCACTGCCTGTCCTGAATAGGCTGCGTGCAAGGCAAATGCCCTATTGCTGTGCTATCTCTCCGGCCCCCCATTATTTAGTATATTTAAGTTTTGGTGGTATTCAGTTCTGTGATTCCCCTGGTGTCTTAAATATTAATAGCTAACATTTGCACAGTGCTTTACAGCTTATAAAATACACTCATAGACTTGAACTTACTTCAACTTCCAATAAGCTCTTCTGGGTAGTTATGATAATTTTGGGCCTTTTGTAATCAGTGGAAAGGGATATGCTCCAAGTTGCTCAGGGACCATGAAACAGATGTAGGAGCTGAGCTTGGACTTGCGATTCTTAAGATCAGGAAAATGGGCCAGCTGTCACGGTCATTTTTGGAGAACTCAGTATCTGGGATATAGCTGTCCAATATGGGAAGGGGAGAGGGAGAGAAAGGGAAAAGGCCAGAAACAGGGAGGCCACCTTAGGGGCTGATTGTTAGGAAGGCTGGAAGCATGGTCACTTTTAAGTGTTTTCATATTGTCATATAAGAGTCCAAAATCAGCCCATCACCCCTATTGGTGTAAGAGCTAGAAGGACTGCTGAAAATGGCAAAGCCAGTAAATCTAGACTAGAACACACAGTTCCTGAATCTCAAGCTTTCCCCACTTCTCTGTTGGGAAGACTGAGTTGGAATAAGGTCCCTAGTGATGACAGTTAAGGAAAGTCCAGGTGGCATGGTCAAGCAAATGTCCTTCTTTGCAAGAACAGCCAACAAGGCAGCCAGGTGGCTTGGGAGCCAAGCTTTTCTTTCAGCTTCTTGGCCACCAGAAGGCACTTCAACGCCTCCTCCATGTTGTGTACAGCTTTTCTCCCAGGGAGAGAGAAATCAGAGAGGCAATAAAGCATTTAAATGGGGTCCTGATTTGAACAAAATTTTTTCATCTGCAGCTGCAAGCTGTTTGCTTGTGTTTACGGTTCAGTAGGAAGACAGAGATGACACAAGCAAGGACCTCAAGAAGCCCTGGGTTTTTAGGCTCTGAAAAGACCTCTGAGAAGGTTAAGAAAGAGCAGGAGATGCTCCAGGCATTGCTTTGGAAGAAATGTCTTCCACATGCAGGAGGGGAACGAGCTGGCTGTTCTTAGAGGGAGGAAAGTAGGAAAGGCCCTTGATGGCACCAGAGTTTATTTTTTTATTTTTTATTTTGTGGAGCTTCCAAATTCTGCTTTCCCTGCAAGTCGAGAGCAAAGGTAGGACATAAGAGAAAATAACAGTGCTGTATTCTTTTTTACATCTGTACTCTACTATCACAGGTAAAAAGCAAGCAAGTGAATATTTTAATTACAACTCAGTAAAAAATAAAAACCCCAAACCCCATTTATGATAAAGTGTTGGTGACACTTCTTGGCAAGACTCATTGGAACAGGGAGGGCACAGGGTAAATAGATGTAACTGGTAGTTGTGCCAAGTCATAAAAAAATTTGGCTCACATTCAAATGATCATGGATCATTCATGCTCCAACGATGTGGTAAAAAAAAAAAAAGTCTGTTTTCCAAGAAGAGGCTCTTATTAAGGCCTCCCTGATGTAACTGAACAAGTCAGTGGAATAATTGATAATCAGCTTTCCTAAATTTTGGGGTCCTCTTTGCTGAGCAAAGAATCCCTGGGAAAGTAGATTTTTGCGAAGTAGTTCTTCTAGCTAGAAGCCAAGATGGGGACTTGTGGTTGGTTGCTATGTCAGGCTGAATCGAGACTTCTGAGAGAAGTTGGAGCCAGACTCTCTTACATTGCTTGTTGCCACTGACATGAAAAATCTGGAGAGATGCAACTCATAGAGGTAAGCATGGCTTCCTAGAGTTTCTCTTGCAAATTCTGAGATTGCATGTCAGATTGCATGCCAGGTTTAATTTTATGGCTCAACAGATACAATGCCAAGACAGGTAAGGTCTTTGCCTTCAGTATCTATACAGACTTCCTTGTCTTGGTTCTTGCTCTTCATCTTGGGGGCCTTCTTTGCTCTGTTATGGTCACGTGGACTTTACCAGTTTACAAAGCTTTGATCCCGCTTGGTCTGTTAGATCTTTGTCCAGACCAGAGATCATTCGAATTTTTCTGATTTCTTCAATATTTGATGCTGGTTCCTCCCTCTGATTCCTCCCAGGCTGCTTTGCTATTCCTTGTTATATCATTAGGCATTACTTTTGTTGTTGTTGTCGTCTTGTCACATTCAGTGATGCTCAGGTGCTCCTGGTTCTGTGCTCAGAAATTACTCCTGGCTAGCTTGAGGAACCATCTAGAATGCCTGGTATTGAACCTGGGCTGACTGCGTGCAAGGTATCACATGGTATCCATAACACTGCTGGGAATGATCTTTGAGCACTGGGCTAAGAGTAGTCATTGAGCACTTCTGAATTGAGTCCCAAAACTAAACCAAGTCAAACCAGTAGAAAAACATAGCATATAAGCGCACACTACAAGCTTGCTGGTTAGTGAAATTAGTAAAATCATTTAATGAAACAATTAATTCATCAAAAGAATATTTTGAAGTGATACCATCCGATCAATATCTTATCAGTAGGTATTTATTTATTTGAAAAAGATCAATCTTATTTGATTAAAAGAAAACAAACCTCATCTGCCTCTCAAATTGAGGGGAAAATAATGGAGGGTACCAGACCAAACAGTCGTATGAACATTGAGTAGAAATAAAAAATGCTAAGACTTAAACACCAAATTCAAAGCCAATGACAACAGAATCAATACCCAATCTACAACAAGCTAGACACAGAAGGGACCACTTATACTAGCAGCTCTGGGGGCAAAGGAGGGAGATATGGGATGCATCTGGGAACAAGGGTGGAGGGAGGACAACATTAATAGTGGGAATGCCCTTGATTCAATGGCACTATGTACCTAAAATATTACTGTGAAAGATTTGTAATCCACTTTGGTCAAAATAAAAATTATTTTAAACACACACACACACACACAAAAGAAAACAAACCTCAGGGCTGGAGCAATAGCACAGAAGTAGGGTGTTTGCCTTGTACATGGCCAATCCAGGATGGACCTGGGTTTGACTCCTGGCATCCCATATGGTCCCCGCAGCCTTCCAGGAGTGATTTCTTAGTGTATAACCAGGAGTAACCCCTGAGCCTCATAGGGTGTGATCCAAAAAGCAAAACAAAAAAACAAAAAACAAAAACAAAACAAAAAAAACAAAACCAACAAAATAAAAAGAAACAAACCTCACAAAACTTAAAGGGTAAAACATCAAAGGGAAATATGCTTAACACATTAGAAACACTGAAAGGAATGACTATGTTAAATGAAATTTACTTACCAGTGAATTTTAAATATGAATTAATTCTGAGTTTTGTCTGTGCTCTGCCTTACTATAACTGTGCTCAGGAATTACTCCTGGTCATTCTTAAGAATCATAGGCAGTGTTGGGGATGGAGATCATGTCAGCTATGTACAAAATAAGTGATTTTATCTCTGCACTAGCTCTCAGACCCTCATGACAGTTTTTCTTTTCCAGATAGTTACAGGAACTGAGTTGGGTGAACCTGGTTCTATGTCCTGATAGCTGATCCCCAAGTATTTGCCAATATTGAGATGATATGGTATTGTGTGGGTTCCAGTGATGGAAGAGGTTGTGCTGCTTGGATTTTCCAGTGCTGGGGATTCCCAGGACCACCCCAGCTTATTATCTCCCATACCCAATGAAACTTGGGAAAATCATGTGGTGCTTTGAAGCCAGATCAGCAACATATAAAGCATGCATCTTAACACCACTAGTATGCATCATAACACCAATACTATGCAGAACTCAAGACAATCTTATACCTGCAAAGTTTCCATCCATGGAATGGGAAGTTTGCAATGTCTTTAGGGGCTATCACAAAGCCACACCCAAGCAACTGAACACCTAGGAACCCTAGGCAAGTGAGGGTTTTCTTAGGGCTGAAATGCTGATCAGCAAACATTCCTCCAGGCTCTTTCTGCTGCAGATCCAGGCCAGACTCAGACTGAGATGCCTCCAGATACATCTGAAATACCACTTTGTCCTCGAAGCCATCTGCATGGACCTAAAAGCACCTTGTTCTGTAGTCGGAAGAGCATTTCCCTCTGACTGTGGCAAACTGTCTGTGTCTGGTCCACAGGGGGGTAAACTATTTCCAAATGGGGGGTACTTGCTCTTCCCAGTTCTTCCCACTTCCTTGGTATGTGGCTGGAGGGAAGTAGGGCGCTCCAGGCTGCATGAGAGGAGACTTCGTGGACATCTCTGCTTTTCTGGCTCAGAGGTGGGTTTGCATCTCTGAGTACCAGCTGGGATGTAGGAGGCTGTAGTCGTTGCCAATACATGGTTCCATTCAGCCGATCATGGCTTGCTGGGAAATGGTTCAACTTAGAATCCAGTCATCACTACAAGAATCCCCAGGTGACTTTGACTTTCAGATATGAGCCCATTTACCGATGCAACAGCTCTGCAGACTCTGACCTCCTTTTTTTTTTTCAGGCGAGGAAAAGAACTAGTGTGCTATGAGATATTGTCTGGTATGCAGTGGGAAAAATTCCAATATCATCCATCACATGCAGCTTCAGCTCACAAATAGACCAATCCATAGATGAAGTAAAGAGAAATAGGAACTATTATTATATATACATTATAAAATTTATAAATTTTATAAATGATAATGATATAACATTATAAAATAATTTCTTTGTGTTTGATTCCTAGTCAAGAGAATTGCTTTATAGATAGTCAATATAGGCACAGAGTTAAATTATTTTTTTTTAACATTTTCTAATGGTGTGATGTGCCTTGTGACTTTTGTTCATGAAAAAAGTGTGTCTTTGCACAAAAAGGTTGAAAAAACACTGCTTTTGAGGCACTTTGGGCAAAGCCCCCCCCAAAAGGAGGTCTTGCCTGCAAGAGCATATCTTGTGTTTTGCTTCAACACAACAGGGGCTGGCCCTGGTCTCCACCTGGGGTCGGAGGAGGCCCCGCCCACTATGGCCCCGCCCACCCCAGGAGTCGTGCGCCGAGAGCCGGGCGGGGGCGGAGCCTGTTCTGCGGCGCGGGGCGTGGCCATATATGGCCCTGCCCTGGTCATTGAGGGGAAACAGACACAAGCCATAGCCGGGAGGGGCGGAGCCTGGTCTGCGACGCGGGGCGTGGCCATATAAGGACTCGCCTCCTGAGGGAAACATACACGCAGAGGCCGGGAGGGGCGGAGCCTGCTCTGCGACGCGGGGCGTGGCCATAGAAGGCCTCGCCTCCTGAGGGAAACAGACACGCAGAAGCCGAAAGGGGGCGGAGCCTGCTCTGCGGCGCGGGGCGTGGCTACCTAAGGCCCCGCCCAACCCCGCCTGGGAGCCGGACGCGCCTGGCCCGCACGCCCGGAGCTGTCAGTCGGTCGGAGCCAGTCGGCAGCGCCTGTCAGCGCGCTTCGCAGCGGACCCGATGATGAACTTCCTGAGGCGCCGGCTGTCGGACAGCAGCTTCATCGCCAACCTGCCCAATGGCTACATGACGGACCTGCAGCGGCCCGAGCCCCAGCAGCCGCCGCCGCCCCCCGCCGCCGCCGCCCCCGCCGCGTCGTCGCCTCAGGGGGGCCCCGAGCGCAGGGCCCCCGCGGCCGGCTGGGGATCGGGGTCGGGGCCGGGGTCGTCGCCGCAGCCGCCGCCGCCGCAGCCCCAGCCCGCGGCCCCCGCGCCGTCGGTGGGCAGCAGCTTCTTCAGCTCGCTCTCGCAGGCCGTGAAGCAGACGGCGGCCTCGGCCGGCCTGGTGGACGCGCCCGCGCCCGCCGCGCGCAGGGCCAAGCTGCTGCTGGTGGTGGACGAGCCGCACACCGACTGGTAAGGGGAGAAGCGGGGTGCGCCCCGATCAGATCATCGAGGGGCTGCAAGCACCGCAGGGACCCACACTCACTCCGTGCTCCTTGCAGCATGAGGAAGAAGTGGGGTCCACTTTCCTGGAAGGCTGAGGAGACCCCCCCTCACTCACTCACTCAGCCAAGATGTAGGGGTACACTTACCCATGAGGAGGAGGAGGGGAGTTTGCATAGACATGGAATTCGGGGTCCCCCACCTGTTGGGTGGTGCAGTGACTCTCTTCTGCAGCAGGAAGGGGCTCTACACTCATTGCAGCAAGAGGAAGAAGTGGGGTCCACCTTCCTGGAGGGCTAAGAGACCCCCCCTACTCACTCACTCAGCTAAGATGTAGGCTTACCTAGCTACCGGTGAGTGAGGAGGTGAGTTTGCAAGGAAATGGAATTCGGGGGTCCCCCACCTTTTAGGTGGTGCAATGATTGCATGAGGGGGCTCTCTTCTGCAGCAGGAAGGGGCTCCAATTCATTGCAGCATGAGAAAGAAGTGGGGTCCACCTTCCTGGAGGGCTGAGGAGACCCCCCCCCCACTCACTCACTCACTCACTCACTCACTCACTCACTCACTCACTCACTCACTCAGCCAAGATGTAGGGTTACCTAGCTACCCGTGAGTGAGGAGGGGAGTTTGCAAGGAAATGGAATTCGGGATCCCCCTCCTTTTAGGTGGTGCAATGATTGCATGAGAGGGCTCTCTTCTGCAGCAGGAAGGGGCTCCAATTCATTGCAGCATGAGAAAGAAGAGGGGTACACCTTCCTGGAAGGCTGAGGAGACCCCCTCACCCACTCAGCCAAAATGTAGGGGTACCTACCTACCCGTGAGTGAGGAGGAGAGTTTGCATGGAAATGGAATTCGGGGTCCCCAACCTGTTGGGTGATGCAATGACTGCGTGGTGGGAGACTCTCTTCTGCAGCAGGAAGGGGCTCCAATTCATTGCAGCATGAGAAAGAAGTGGGGTACACCTTCTTGGAAGGCTGAGGAGACCCTTATCTCTCTACTCGCATCCCCCCTCACTTACTCAAACAGCCAAGATGTAGGGGGTACCTACCTACCCAAGAGGAGGTGAGTTTACATGGAAACGAAGAGGGGTACGGGGTCCCCCACCTGTTGGGTGGTGCAATGACTGTGTGTGGGGAGGCTCTCTTCTGCAGCAGGAAGGGGCTCCAATTCATTGCAGCATGAGGAAGAAGTGGGGTACAGCTTCCTGGAAGGCTGAGGAGACCCTTATCTCTCTACTTGCATCCCCCCTCACTCACAGCCAAGATGTAGGGGTACCTAGCTACCCGTGAGTGAGGAGGGGAGTTTGCATGGAAATGGAATTCGGGGTCCCCCACCTGTTGGCTGGTGCAATGACTGCGTGGGAGGGCTCTCTTCTGCAGCAGGAAGGGGCTCCACACTCATTGCAGCATGAGGAAGAAGTGGGGTACACCTTCGTGGAGGGCTGAGGAGACCCTTATCTCTCTACTGGCATCCCCCCTCATTCACTCAGCCAAAATGTACGGGTACACCTACTCGTGAGGGGAGAGTTTGCATGAAAAAAGGGTGCAGGGTCCCCTACCTGTTGGGTAGTACAATGACTGCGTGGGGGGGGGGGAATCTCTCTTCTGCAGCAGGAAGGGGCTCCTTTCCTGGGGAACCCCTTTCATGAGTTGGGTTTGTTGGGGTGTATGTATGTGGATATCACATGAGGGGAAGGCTCCACCCTCTCTCAGGGGCCACCAGTTTGGGGGGTTGGGGTCCTGGCAAAGAGCCTAGGATGCTCCCCCAATTTTCCAGTAATCTGCCTTCTCTCCAAGCAGGGACGCAAGTTTGAGAATTTGCATCATCCACTATCTCCCTCAGCCCCTCCTAATTTTGTCCGAGGTCCCCCCAAAGTGAAGGTTTTCTCCCACCCCAGCTGAGGGGAGAAGGTTGTGTACACTCCCACGAGTGTAGGGAGCAGTGACTCTGGACAAGAAGGAATAAAGAGCTGAGGTGTCTGGGTGGTTTCCCCAGGGACGGATGGGGTGCCCCCCTCGCTCATGGGGCTCAGATTGCAGACTGGAGCTACGTGAGGGCCCAGAGGCACCCCCAGAACTGTTTGTCTGCATTTCCTCCCTTGGCTGCTCAGGCTCTTCTCTGTATTGATTTGCCACAGGCACTACTGGAGAGGAGGGAGTGAGTGTGGGAGTTCTCTGCTGCCCCCCCCCCCAACCCCACAGGCTCCTTTTGAGTAGCTGATTGGGGTGACTATTGGGGAGAGGCAGCTGAAGGAAGCTGGTGTCCTTGACAGCGCCAGGAGACCACAATTTAGGCCACACCCTGTACCTGTGTGCTGCCAGTCTCCCCCATTTCTCCCTCCTAGGCCTAGAGGATCAGGGAACCAGTGAGGTGTTTGCAGCCAGCCAGATAGCAAGTGGAAGAGCCAGAATGGCGGTTCTCTCTGCTCTCTGCTGTATTCTGCCTCCCTGCTACTACGATACCCTAAGTAATATTAGTAACATATAGTAATCTATGCCCTTATAATAAATACCCTTAGCAATACATATACCTTCATATATCTTATCAGCATATACACTTTATACGTATCTTAGTTATATACCTCAGTAATACATACCCTCAGTAATCTATATATTATATTGCATCCCTGCTTGGACAGAAGGCAGGTATATATATTTGTTAATATATACCTTATCTATATGATCTTTTATATTATATATTCTTTATATATAAAATACCTTATATATGCCTAACTTATACCTTTTTATATACCTTAGTAACACCCTCCGTAATTTCTACCCACATTAATATATACCTCTATATAAAATACCATATATATACTTATATATGCCATATATATATATATATATATATATATATATATATATATATAAAGACACACCTTAGAATAGATACCTGAGTAATATATGCCCGCAGTATATTAATAACAGGCTCAAGGGCCCAGAGAGATAGCACAGCGGCGTTTGCCTTGCAAGCAGCCGATCCAGGACCAAAGGTGGTTCGTTCGAATCCCAGTGTCCCATATGGTTCCCCATGCCTGCCAGGAGCTATTTCTGAGCAGACAGCCAGGAGTAACTCCTGAGCACCGCCGGGTGTGGCCCCAAAACCAAAAAAAAAAAATAATAATGATAATGATAATGATAATAATAATAATAATAATAATAATAATAATAATAATAATAACAGGCTCCCTCTAGGGACTAGCTAGAGTAGGGGCCTTCAGAGAACTGGTCCTGGAATTGGCCAGACAGCATGGAGCTATGTAGGAAGCCATTCTGGGGCCTCGAATGAGAAGTCCAGACTTGTAATCCAGTTTCAGGGATTCAGGAGAATAGGGAATGATTCCTGAGCAGCTGAATTAATTAGGGAAGTGTCACAGGAGAGGAGTCTTAACAGAGAGGCCAGGAGCAGGAGGGGAGATGCGTGGGTGACATCGGGGTTTTATTTTTCTGGCCAGAATCTCTGTCCTCCCTCAGTCCTTATTTATCCTCTTGGAGGCATTGATTTGGGGGTCCTTAGGGAGGTGGATAGCCACAGGTCAGCTCCTCATTTGTATAGCTTGCTAATGCTGCTGTGGACTTTCTGCACAAATCTTAGTCTAGAGCAGATGTTCCAGGAAGGCGAGTTGACAGGAGCCAGAATTGTGCCTTGCCCTGGAGACTGGGCATTGGAAGGAAGTAATAGGATGCTCTTTCTTATGGGCTAATTCCCAACTGTTTCCTCTTTTTCTACGAAGCAATAACAGTGATTTATAAAACTAATATACTGAGTCTGAGTTTGGTGCTTGACATCTGTATCACAGGTTTCTGTGCTTAATAGTTCTTAGGAGTGCATTTTGTCTTCTAATGCCCCTAAATTTGTTAAGCACACAGATAAATATTGATGAAGGGTTTTATTGAAAAGCCCAAATGAGGTAAAAAGCAGGTGCCTACTTATGACAAAAATAGTGTCTTATAAAGGCCTTTTTTACTCTAGAGACTGATTTTTTAGTAAATTTGTCTCACTGGTAAGCTACCAGAGTAGTATTCAGTTAGCAGGGATCATAATGCTCCCCCCACAATGTTTTCTGAATGCTTGAGTAGCAAGTCAGACAGACTACTTACCAGTAAAATTTCAGATGGACTCCATTTGCATTGTAGAATGCTGATAAAAAGTTAAAAATTATATAGATATCTGGGGCCCGGAGAGATAGCACAGTGGCATTTGCCTTGCAAGCAGCTGATCCAGGACCAAAGGTGGTTAGTTCGAATCCCGGTGTCCCATATGGTCCCCCATGCCTGCCAGGAGCTATTTCTGAGCAGACAGCCAGGAGTAACCCCTGAGCACTGCCGGGTGTGGCCCAAAAACCAAAAACCCAAAAAAAAAAATTATATAGATATCTCAATAATTGAGGGCTTAAGAGAAAGTTTAAAAATAGGCAGACTTTCAGAGTAGCTTTAATACATGGGGCAGGGGAGACATCCTTGGAATTTCTAGCAGTATAATGGTAGTTGATGGTATTTTGTTTTTGGTTTTGGTTTGGGGCTACATGAGGCAGTGCTCAGGGTTTACTCCTGGCTCTGCACTCAGAAATTACTCCACTGGTTGTGGGAACGTTGCACTGGTGAAAGGGATTTTATATATATATTTAAAACTCAACTACAAGCATGCTTGTAATTATGGTGCTTAAATACAGATATTTATTTACAAAAAGATATTACTCCTGATAGGCTCGGGGAACCACATGGGATGTCGGGAATTGAATCGGGCTGGCCACATGCATGCTACCGGCTGTGCTATTGCTCTGGTTCCAGCTAATGATATTTGGGATCCTTTCCACTGACTATCTAATGAGAAAATTGGAGAGAATCCCCCCCTTCTCTCTCTTGCTTGAAATGGTATTTTGTGTATTGACTGTGCATTGACTGGGATCTTTATGTAGATCAAAGGATATATGTATCTAAAAATGTGTCTACTAAAATGTTTTTATCTCACGTCTTGCATTAGTCATGATTATGCGTGTATTTTTAAAAATATGTCTTATCTGAAAATGCATGTCTTCTCGTCAGACTCTTACCTAAGATTGAAATGCAGGTCAGACTGCACTTGAATGATTTCACTGACAACAGTAAGAAGGGGCAGACTTCACTTCTGTATATTGTTTTCTCCTTGGTTTGATCTTCGGGAATAGCTTTTCCTTCAGATTTGCTCCTGCCTCAGTTTCCATGATTTTGATCCCACTGGTCAAATGAGCTTTGCCATGCTAGCCTGTCCTAGGGTTTGGTTGGAATCCAGAACAACATATACACACATGCAGGATAGAGGTTAGGAGATGGTGGATGGAATAAGTTCTAGAGGGATATTAGCTCTTTCTCTGAATAGGCATATATGATACGAGGCATGAAACAGAATATCTGTCTGCTTAGATCTTTCTGCATTTCTGTGCTTTGATAAATAGATACGATAAATACATCTAAAAACAATATATTAAAACACACTCTTTATATTCATAATAGACAAGATAAATATGTCTGGAAAAAGTTTATTAAAACCTCTATAGGACTGAGAGGTAGTACAGCAAGGCATTTGCCTTGCATGTGGCTGACCTGGGCTTGATCCTCAGCACAGCATATGGTCCCCCAAGCCTACCAGGAGTGATCCCTGAGTACAGAGCCAGGCATAATCCCTGAGCACTGCCAGGTGTGGCTCAAAAAACTAAAACAAACAACAATCCGTCCCTCCCTGCAAATAAAACTACCCCTTATATTCAAAGTATGGTTCTTGAACTTTGGTTCTTGAGCATTGACATTAAGTAAGAGCTTTTGAATTACAGTTCTCCTTGTTAAAAGTGAATGAGATTTACTTTTGGACAAGTTCTCTAGGTGACTGATATGCACATTATTAAGTTTAAAATGTAATTGATGATAATAACATAGTAGCAGCACCAATGGTTGGTTACTATCATATATTGAGCAACTCCTGTATGCCAGATGTTGCCACAATGTCACTCATTCTTTAT
The DNA here is from genome assembly GCF_024139225.1 of Suncus etruscus. NCBI lineage: Eukaryota > Metazoa > Chordata > Mammalia > Eulipotyphla > Soricidae > Suncus > Suncus etruscus. The sequence goes on along the minus strand of NC_064867.1, from coordinate 33,347,238 downwards.
TATAATAATGTACACTTATAGGACTTTATAATAAAATTATAGGCCTGAGATGGCAGTGGTCTAGAGAAAAGGGAAAATTTCAGAGAGTGTTGACTTGGCCCAGTCCAAAGACAGTACAGAGATCGAAAAGAACAAGGAAGATGGTTGGATTACTTTTATTTAATTATCAGTTTTATTTTCCTGAATTTATCTTTGGGAATTTCATTAAAAATAGGGGAATTAAAGAATCACATTTGAACAGTACTTATAAATTACTTAAGAAAAACATTTGGCTTGTCACTTGAAAAAAACTGAGTTTTAAGTGTCTCTCTGTTGAATATTTTATGTATATGTTCTGTTTCAACATCTTATTCCATTGAATTGCATTGTTTACAGCAGTAATATCCTAGAGCTGGGAATTCAGGGCTGGAAGATCATGCAGCCGCTTTATAAATGAGAGACATGTTGGTCTGAAGAAGGAACATGACTTTTTTCTTTTTTTCTTTTTTTCTTGGTTTTTGGGCCGCACCTGGCGGTGCTCAGGGGTTACTCCTGGCTGTCTGCTCAGAAATAGCTCCTGGCAGGCGCGGGGAACCATATGGGACACTGGGATTCGAACGAACCACCTTTGGTCCTGGATCGGCTGCTTGCAAGGCAAACGCCGCTGTGCTATCTCTCCGGCCCGGGAACATGACTTTTTTCAAGGACACAGAGCTAGTGTTAGCAGAACCAGACTAGAATTTAGAACTGTAGTTCCTTTACTGAATCCCCCACCCCTGCCAACCCTACTGCAGTCTCTCTCTCTCCAATTTACTCTGTAACTTTGTGAAAGTCAGTGGATTTAATGTTTCCCCTCTTCTTTTCCTTTTGTTGTTGTGGTGTGGGGTAAGGGCCATGAGTTTGGTTGTGGCACTCATTCACTTGATTGTTGGTTGCTGGGGATCACATAGGGCATTAGGAAGCAATGGAGCTCTTGGTCTCACTCCTGCAGCCAAAGCAACAACTTCAGTACCTTAGGGCCCCAGAAAATTTGATTGTAGAACATTTGAACTTGAAGGAACCCCTATAAGAGCTAACATGAAAAAATGGATTTACTTAAGGTCACATGAGATGTTAGTCAGAAGATGGGAACTTTTCTCCTCTGGCTCCATTGCAATCTTTTTTCTACCATTTAGTCATTTTTTGAGTTGATTCCTTAAATTTAATTCTTTTTCCTCCTTAAAAATACTAGTTGTGGACCTGGAGAGATAGCACAGCGGCGTTTGCCTTGCAAGCAGCCAATCCAGGACCAAAGGTGGTTGGTTCGAATCCCGGTGTCCCATATGGTCTCCCGTGCCTGCCAGGAGCTATTGCTCAGCAGACAGCCAGGAGTAACCCCTGAGCACCACTGAGTGTGGACCAAAAACAAAAAACAAAACAAACAAACAAAAAAGCCAGAAATGTGGCTCAGTCATGACACATATGTCTTGCATGTGTGAGCTCTGGAATCTGGAATCTGGTTAGATTCCTTAACCCTGCAAAAATAAACACCAACCAACCAATTGACCTATTTCTGAACTTCTTTTCAAGAATTGATATGGCGTGTTTGGTCAGTGCCTACAAAGAATCACATGAACATATTGCACAAAGTTGGCTGTCTCATTTGTGTTACTCTTTCACCAAAAGTCACCGTAAAGTGACTGGGGTCGCTCTGAGTGGCCAATTCATCAAATCCAACTATGTGACTTAGATCATGCTGGGGTGATAGCTCTGTCTCCATCCTGTCTTTCTGGACACGAATTCAGATCTGGAGTTGATGAACTTTTCAATATGTTGCCAAGCAAAAGGTAATAGAGACTAAATGACTAAATAGAAAGTTTTCCAGAAGTGCCTATCACACTCTCAAACTCAAATTTATGAAACAATTTTAAGTGAAGGTGATCATCTAATACCAAGATAGATGCTGGGTTTGGAACACTTGGTATACAGGGATTTTTCGCTTAATAGGAGAGAGGACAGATAGCTATATCAAAAATAGGATTTTTAACACCCTCTGGCAGAAATTACCCCGATTCATATCTTAACTATATCAGATTTCCAAGCCACCAAATTTGTTTCAAATCTATAAGACCTCGATAATATTGTCAGCTCAGTAGTATTGCAGAAATCTGATGGGAAAGTTCCATAGAAATCAAACTCAGTGAATTAGTTTTCTAGCTCAATGTCCTAGCTAAACACTAAACTCAATGAGCCTAAAAATTAATAGAGAAGACTCAGCTAGCACCAACCATAGCGCAGTAAAACACTAGACACTAATTTTCGTAACACAATGGAGAGATATAGCAGTCATTTCAAATTGACCCATGTTCATCTAAGTTTTGATCATTCCATTTGCCTTTGTGTTGTGACAAACAATATGAAGTAAGTTTGTTTGTACTTGCAAGGAGGCAGCCTAGAGTGTTGGGTGGGAAACTGGGGGCACTGATGAAGGGAAGGTTACACTAAAGGTGGGATTGGTGCTTAAAACAACCATAGTATGAACAACTTGGTAAATAGGGATGGTATAATAAAAAAACTATATTTTTTCCACACTCATTGGTGCTTAGGGCTTACTCCTGGCTTTGTACTCAGAGATCTCTCTTGTCAGTGGTTGGGGGAACATATGGGATTCTAGGGATTGATCTCTGGTTGGCTGAGTACAAGGCATGTGTCATGTGCCATACCTGTTGTAGTATCTCTCTGGGCCCTCAAAACTTGGGTTTTAAGATAGCCTGGGAAGTAGTATGCATGTGTTGCTCTGGCTAGTCAGAGGTGGGCTAATCAGAATTTTGACTGTCTGTTCCTTACAGATGTCACTGTATTTGTAGGAAAGTCCCTTCACCTCTTCAAATTTTCATTCTCTAAAATACATCAATGGAGAGAATGGAATTAGACATTCTCTGAGATCCTCTATGGCTTTTCTGTCTCCACTCTGCCATGTTTAAAATAGAAGCTTTAGTTCTATGTTTTTTCTTGAGTGGTGGTTGTAATCCCACCCCTCTTTATTCCTGTGTAAGCATACAAGAAAGACCTCTTATTTCTGGGAGGGGTCTTGGGGGAGGTTAGAAAAGGTTTGGCCGTGGGCAAAAAGAGGATTTGGCTGGATGGAGGTTGGAGAAGGGATGGCTGAAAGAAGCTAGATGCAGGGCAAGCTGACAAGACCGTGCTTAAATAGGCTTAAGATTATAGGCCACACATGTTGGCCAGGGCCAATGAAGCTGATATTCCTTGGAACCTGTTTGTGTATGATTTCCTTGCCTCTATCTGAACCTGCTGACCCACCAGTTGGAGGGGTTTGGAGCCACGTGGCCTGGGGTGGCAGAGAAAAATCCCTCCATTCATCCCATAACCATCCGAGCCCATCCTAAGGGCTCTGATGCAACAGTGGTGATTTTGAGTCTGTAGAGGGGTGGCATAGATGAGTGAGTGAGGAGATAGTCCTCTAACAGGAAGATCCCTTTTCTGGGCACTTCCTTTTGCATCCTTGTCTTGAGGTGTTGCTGCCTGGAGGAGGGGCTTTCTCTGTAATTCAAGGGTTGTGTTTTTGGGAGCTGGGTACCCGAGGTCTGATTCTCCTTTACTTGATGGAGATGGGAGCTTGTGCCTACCCGAAAACACAATAATTCTGATAACCCTCTCTTGATCTCTGCCTTCAACCACATGTATACACAGCATATTTGTTCCCAGTACCCCCTAGCCTCACCATGATCCGTAGATGATCTATTGCAAAGATAAACAGACTCATAGAAGTAGTCAGTTGCCTCCAAGTCATGCAACTAGTTTTTTTTTTTTTTTAATGAAAAAGAACTAACTTTGGGTCTGGAGAAATAGCATGGAGGAAGGGCATTTGCCTTGCAGGCAGAAGGACGGTGGTTTCAATCCTGGCATCTCATATGGTCCCCCAAACATGCCAGGAGTGATTTCTGAGCATAGATCCAGGAGTAACCCCTGAGCACTGCCAGGTGTAGACCCCCCACCAAAAAAAAAAAAACTAAAGAAAAAAAAGAGATAACTTTTTATCAGACTTCTACACAAAGAATTTTTATTAAATAAGTTATTTAATTAAACCACCAGGAGATACACAAAGTTTTTATGATTGATTTTCAGTCATACAATGTACAACACCCTGTACCAGTGCACATTTCCTGCCACCAATGTCCTCAATTTTCCTCCCGCCTTCCCCTTGCTTTCCTCTGTGGTAGACACTTTTTTTCTCTCGTTCTGTCACATTTCCTTTTAATTTCTTTTTTAATTTTTTATCAGAATCTAAATTCTGATGTTACTTATACCCTCCAAAAAACTCTGGAGGAGCACTAACAAAAGATTTAAACTACTGTGCAAAATTTCTTCACGAAAAGTGTTTAAAGGCTGGTGCAAAATGGGAAGCAAATTCTAAACAATTTTGGCTTCTTGGAAACAAAAACCGCTGTGTCTGGGAAGAGTCCTCATGGAAACGCTCCAGGAAGAACCAGCCTTGGCTCATCTTTTCCGGCGGCAGGTACGCTTGTGTTCAGCGTGCCAGTGCTCCTGCTGACACTTGATGGAACAGTATGATGTGTTCCAGCAACAGTGGTACATGGCCTCCTCCTCACAGTTGTAGCACCACTGCTTCTTCTTGGTCTGAGAAATCAGCTGTTTGTGCTGTGTCGCTAGTTTCTTGATCTCTTCTACAAACTCTTCTTTATACTTTTCCTTTACTTGCTTACACTTTCTGTCGATCTCTCTCCTTTTAATTTTTATTTTACGCACCAGTTTGCAGTATTGTGACTGAAGGGGTCTCATGCCTATCACTTTACCTGCTCTCAGCACCTACTTCTTGTCCAGTGATAATTTCCAACTATCGTTGTCATAGTGGACACTTCTCTGCCCTCACTACCCTCCTCTCTTATTTGTCCAAAGCTTCCCGCCATTGACTTGTCCTCCTGGCCCTCATTTCTATTGTCTTTAGATATTATTACCATACTATTTTTTTTTATCTCCCACAAATAAGTGTGATCATTATACAAATCATGCAGCTACTAGGTTGAAGTATGAGAATCTGGAAAAATCTATAAGTAGATACATAGAATCCTACCAAAATAAAAGAGATAGAAAGAGAAATTTGCCAGCAGAAAAAAAAGAATTTTTTTTTTTATAAAGCAAGGTTGTTTCTTGGCAGAAGGATTTAGCACACAATTCATTTAACTAGTAAATGCCCCACTGCTTTGAAATCACTCAGTTGACAAGAATGATGTGTACACACAGCTGTTTCTCAGGATGCTCTTGGTTGCTTAGAATGAGAGCCTGGTGAAGGCGGGAGCCTCCTAGTGGGGACTCACATCCTGTCCCCGTGAGTTTTCTTTTACTCACGTGTGTGTCAGTGTGCCCCTCCCTCCCCAGAATCTGGTGAGGGCATTTCTGCAAAAATCACACCAGGGTCTTGTCCTTTTGTGGCAGCTTCCAAGGAGTTAGAGATGGAGAGAGAGAGAGAGAGAGAGAGAGAGAGAGAGAGAGAGAGAGAGAGAGAGAGAGAGAGAGAGAGAGAGAGAGATAGAGAGAGAGAGAGAGAGAGAGAGAGAGAAGACAGACAGAGACAGAGAGAGAGAAGACAGACAGAGACAGAGAGAGAGAAGACAGACAGAGACAGAGAGAGAGAAGACAGACAGAGACAGAGAGAGAAGACAGACAGAGACAGAGAGAGAGGACAGACAGAGACAGAGAGAGAAGACAGACAGAGACAGAGAGAGAGGACAGACAGAGACAGAGAGAGAAGACAGACAGAGACAGAGAGAGAAGACAGACAGAAACACAGAGAGAGAGAAGACAGAGAGAGACAGAGACAGAGACAGAGAGAGGGAGAGAGAGACAGACAGACAAAGACAGACAGAGAGAGACAGAGAGAGACAGTGAGAGAGCAATGTCACAAGGAGAAGAAATCGTGTAGAACAGGGCAAGTGACTTGTGGAGAGAGTAAAGAAGTGAGTGAAGTCTAGCACCCCCTGAACCCCAGAGTGCCTGTACCACTGACCTCAGAGCAGGGGTGGTAACTGTCCTGAATGCCATTTCATCAGCTCATTAATACTGAAACAGATTCTGTTGTCTGCTCACTCATCACACCTTTACCCTCTTTTTATCAGCAGGCGCCATTATGAACATCGAGGATTAAAGATTAGAATATCTAGAGCTGGAATTGGCTCCACTTCTAACTGGGGGGGGGGGGGGAATCCTGTCTGACACAGTCTGAGCTTTTTTCCTTCCCTGCCATCGGGGCAGTTTTGTGTGAACTTCAGCTATGTGCCAGCTCGGTTCTAGCTTCAGTTCTGGAATAACACAGGCACAGATTAGTTTTCTTATCCATAAAATGGGATTCTCTGTGTATGAATGTATGTATATATGTGTGTGTGTATGTATGTATCATGGCATTCTGTGATGATTAAATAAGTTCCTAAAAAGTACTTTATTTCGGGGGCTGGAACGTTAGCACAGTGGTAGGGTAAGTTTGCCTTTCATGTGGTTGACCCAGGATAGACCTGGGTTTGATTCCTGGCGTCCCATATGGTCCCCAAGCCAGGAGCTATTTCTGAGCTATTTCTAATGCTTACACCCTGAGTAGCACCAGATGTGGCCCAACCCCCCAAAAAATTACTTGATTTTGGCATGGGGGACCATATGGGGTACTTGGGATAGAGCCCAGGTTGGTCACTTGCAAGGCAAGCACCCTACCCACTATCCTGTCTCTTCAGCCCCTCAAAAAAAGGTTCGTTGGAAAGGGAAAAAAGCCTTACTAATGGTTGCAACGTCATTCTCTGATCCCACTTCTGTAGTACCCTACCTAGCTTGGTTTCCCCATATCACCTCCACCATTTTTCCCCCCAATTGCTCATTAGATTGTGCAAGTGGTGATCTATTTTATACTCTTGAGTAGTTGGAGTATTTTCTTTTTTAATTCAGGGTTTTTGTCTCAAAGGGAAACCAGCGAAAGCTTTCTTTCATTTTAAGAAGACAATGACATTTATTTATTTATTTTTTTTACAGGAGACACTTGACTCAGCTGTGTTTTGCAATTAAGGTGGAACCACAGAAGTCTTTTTTTTTTACTGAACAAATGAATTCTAAAATAATTTTACTTCAGGTTCATGTGATTCATTAAGGGAAGGTGGGGAAATGTCAGAAGAAATATATAGAACAGTTTTCTAAGAGTACAGGTTGTTAGAATTCTTCCTCCCTGTCCAATCTCTCAGAATAATTTGAAACTAAAGGCATTTGCAGATTTATTGCTTTCTTCTTTCCCTCCTTCTTCAACACATTGCTAATTTTTAGACTTTTTCCACAAAACACTGCCAGCTTCTTTCTCTCCCAGTCCTAAACTTCCTCTCTGCTGTATATCCTTTTCTGCATGAACACGTTCTCGACTTTCAGGAGTCTTATGTTCTTATCATACTGTTGTCTCAGGAGTGCTTTGTTCTCTGCTCCTCCGTTTTCTTCAAAACTCATTTTCTTCTCTTCTCAGAGGATGTGGTTGCTGAATATTTCAACAGGACACATCTCCCGCTGCTTGAAAGTCCTGGGCACTGCCAGGTGTGCTTCCCCTGTAAAAAGGATTTAAAATAAATAAAAAGGAGCCAGCCCAAGGAAAACATACCTAGTGAGGCAAAAATTAAGAAAAAAAGTAAAAAGAAATTTTCAAAAGAGGGGCTGGAGTGATAGCGCAGCAGTAGGGAGTTTGCCTTGCAGGTGACCAACCAGAGTGGGGCCTGGTTTGATTCCTGGCATCCCATATGGTCCCCCAGCCTTCCAGGGGGCAATTTCTTTTTTTTTAATTTTTAATTTTTAATTATGAGAACAAAGATGCAAAGAAAGAGGACAAGGTAATGTTACAGTGGAAGGACAATTACCCATAACATAATTCTCAGAAGTCCCCTTGCTGATATCTTAACTTTGAACTTTCAGCCAAAGAACATTAAGATAAATAAAACAGAATCCATGTACAATTACTTTGTCCCTAAAGTCCCCAGATTGTAACACATTATAATATTTCTTAACAGCACACAAGGCAATCTAAAGCCATAAAACTTATGTAACTCCTTAAACATTAGAGGCATAGTATTTTTTACATTTCCATGTACATGCATATTAGCTTAAGTTAACCTCAAATTTTAAGTGGGTTTTTTTTTAAGGATTAGAGTCAAAGGAGCACAGTAAAAACGATGTTAGAGTGGCAATTGTTGTTTGCATAGGCCCACCAAAATATGAGAGGCATGGAAAGAAATAACCTTGGGCTAAATACAAAGAGACCCTACCCCTGAAGTTTCCTGGCATAAGACCAACTCTAGGCTCCAGGCAAGTTAGATCATCCAATCCAAGACATTGTCTGTAGTGCCAACACACTTTTCACACAGTCTCTGTTGTTGGTATCATGTTTCTTTATTAAAGATCCTGGAATCTGCATATACTACATTGAAGTCAGGATGTGGAGCGTCCTCTCGTTTCACCTCACCATTAAAGGGCAATGCAGGAAGCCCTGTCCTGTAAGCAGGTCGTTGTTGTTAAGTCTTAGTGTTAAGGGAAGTCTCTTTTGAGCAAGTCAATGTCTGAGCAGTGGTAGGGTCTTCCATGGTAGAGGATTGCTTCCAGGTGATGTTATAGACAAACCTGGATGTTTCATGGATGGCTTCTAGGGGGCAATTTCTAAGTGCAGATCCAGGAGTAACTAACACCTGAGTGCTGCTGGGTGTGACCCAGAAACCAACCAATCAATAAATTAATAAAGTTAAAAAAAAAAAGACCTGTGATCAGGGGTAGCTGGTAAGTGGATAAGAGACTGACTTGGGTTCAGTTCTTAGCATGGCATATGGTTCCCCACATCCTTCCTATAATGAACCTTGAACACAGTTGAATGTGGCCCTAAATCTATTGAGAAGGGGATGGTAGGAGTGAAGGGTGGAGAGGAGGAGGAGACAGCTCTGAGGACAACCAAGTCTGTGGTAGGTAGAAGCCAAGGCACTTTCTGAAGGAAGAGAATTCAGGCCTCACCCATCTGGGAGGGCACAGATTGGCACACTTGCCTTTGGCTACAGTGATTTGATTTTCTGGCAAGAATAGTTTTACTATTCCACAGAACACAGGACCTATCTGTGGAGGAGGCTAAGTGAGGACTAAGGCATGGAGACAGGAATGAGATTTCTCCTTCCGGACTGAGTATGTGCAGAGGCAAGGGCAGTGTGGCTTGTTTTTTTCCAGTCTGAAAGTCCTTGCCTGGATCTCCCAGGCTTTCCCTTATGATTTTTACCTCTACTAGGGATGCCTAAAGCCACCAGGGCCTACATCTTATTAGGTTTCACCCACAGTATCTGTGTGTCCTGAATTTCTTCTCATAGCTTGAATAAATGATATCAAATGCAAGTTTGGATGCTTTACTCTGGCACTTAGAGCTTTTTTTTGGTGACCTCTATTTGTTATTGTGTGGGTAAAATTCTTGGCCTTTATCTGCTTTCACTCCTGTTTGCTTCTCCAGCCTCATTTTAACCACTTCTATTTCTAAACTTCAGTTTCTATCAATATTGGTGGAAATTTTAGTTTTGATTTCTACATTCACCTCAGTGACCTCTTCTTGTTCTGTCACTTTCTTCACTAGGTCCATACTCAACTTTTGGGCCTGAGATGAATATTTCCTTTTTCAGAAAACCCTCTGCCCCATGGAGAGTTCTGGGCATCACTGCCTACTCTAGTCTGTCTCTCAGTCCTGAGCATGTTGCTCAGGCCATATACACAAAGATGGGCTTAGTATTTTATCTATTGTTGAATTACTAGCATCTAGCAGAATCTTGTATAGTTTTAACATCAGGAAAACTTTTCTACCTTGAATTGAGGAGAAGAAAATCCAGTGAGAGAAGAGCATGCAGACAGAAAAAGATCCAGAAGAGGATACTGGAGAGAAAATAAGTAATTCCAGGGGCAGTACATGTATTATTCTATTGGATGTTATCCATATTTAATTGCAAATACAAGCTTGAGAACTCTTGCACTTGCTCTATGAAAGAATAATGACTAATTTTTCAAGCAGTCTAGATCACAGAACTTCAGAGGTTTAGCTCTGAACAAGCCACAGAGAACTGGGCTTTGTGCCATGCCAGCTTAATGCAGGCCAAAGGCAGATAAAAAACAATTGGGGACCACAGTTTCCTTCCCCAGCTGAGGAATGTGTATTCTGTAGTAAACCCTGTTTTTCTTTTTTTTTTCTTCTTGCCCTTTCCAGGAGAGTTTCCCTTCAGTGTGAAACTGCCGTCGGAGGCTCCCCAAGCGGCAACATTTCTGTAGTGAGACAAATTCCCTCATGTCACCCCCAAATCTAATTTCAGAGAACCGAGTTGGCACTGTGACCCCCATTGTTGAAGGGAAATGTATGATGAGCCTGTCATGGTCTGACTCTTTGCATGGTTCTTTGGATCCCTCAGTTCTATGAAGCCCTGACAGATGACTTAAATGTAAGGAGTTGAGCTCCATGGTCTGATGTCTTTGTTATAGCAGTCGCACCATCTGTTTGCCTTTTTCTTCTCTCTTGTCTTTGCCCAGAATATTCTGAATCATCTTCAAGACCTACTTCTGTGGCCGACTCTTAGAGAAATAGCACCAAGCTGAATCCTTCCTTAAATTCCTCCATTTGGTATTAAAGGCTTTTAATACCTTTGCTGTTAATAACCTTGGTGTAAGTACCATTGTGTGCTCCAAACTGCACATCCTTACAGGCAGGGTTGCTTTGTCCTCCTGTCACTCCACCTTCAGGCCAAAGGCACACCCAGAATTTGTCAGCTGGAGAAGACTTTGGAGTAATTCTCTGTCGCACCCATGATTTATGAAAAGCAATTAAGAACATATGAATGATGATCACAAGTTACTCTTGGGCTCCCTGTCAATAGAATCAAACCACTGCACCTACCATGTGGTTGGCCAATAAGAAGCAAAATATAGCAGACGTCATTTATAATGCTAAGCAGCAATCAAAGCAGTGATGATTGTTAGTTGATTCGAATGTCTTGCACCCTTCCTCACACAAGCTGACGACGTACCTATTTTCCTCTGTCTGTTTCCTGATGCACACACATATGCCAAGCTCACTCACTCTTTCTGGAGAACAGAAATGGTGCCCTGTATTATTCCCTTCTCTCAGTCTAGGCCAGAAAATCTTAGTGGAGCCTTTCTCAAATTTTAGTGTCTGCTCCTTTTCTTTCTGTTGAAGACTGAGTTTCCATGTCACTCCTCCCAAGCACTTTAGGAATCCCTTTCCAGATCATTTACCTCTTTGTGTCCCATTCAGGGATCCTAATCCCTGGGTACAAAAACTTTAACCTGAATAAATCCTAAAAAAGAGGCATGGGTTTTGTTGCAGGAAATTGAGGTTCCCTTTCTCAAGTATGAGTGTGACTTGGAGGGCCCTAATATTAACATTAACAATAATACAACCAAACACTATTAAAACCTTTTTTTTTACTTAAAGTAAATGCATCACATAGTTGGCAGAACTGATCAGAATACATTTGTTTTAAGATTTCTTTTTAAAAGAAAGAAAATAGAAAGAAAAACTGAAAAATAAAATGAAAGAGAAGAAAAAGAAAAAGCTCAGTAGCAAGTATATTTGTGAAAATTATTGTATCTCCAATAAGGTCATTCATACAATAGCAGAAGTTTTAGCAAGCTCCTTTTTTTTTTTTGTTTTTGGTTTTTGGGCCACACCCAGCGGTGCTCAGGGGTTACTCCTGGCTGTCTGCTCAGAAATAGCTCCTGGCAGGCACGGGGGACCATATGGGACACCGGGATTCGAACCAACCACCTTTGGTCCTGGATTGGCTGCTTGCAAGGCAAACACTGCTGTGCTATTTCTCCAGGCCCAGCAAGCTCCTTTTTTTTTAAAAAGATAAGAGATAAAAAATACAATGTAAAAGGTGTGTGTGTGTGTGTGTGTGTGTGTGTCTGTGTGTCTGTGTGTGTCTGTGTGTGGCAGTTGATGTTGTTTGCACAGGCACAGAAAAATATGGGGGAAATAGAAAGGAAAAACGTTTGGCCTAAAAACAGGGAGACCTTACCCATGAAGTATCCTGGCATAAAACCAACTCCACATTCCAGGCCTACTAAGTTGTCCAACCCCAAAGTCTTTCTCTGTGGTCCCAGTAAAAGCTCTTTACAATCACGGTTGTTGCTGTCAGGTTTCTGTAGTTAGAGATCCTGGTTTCTGTACAGATCCTATGACAATGTCAGGGTGACGAGGAGAGTCTTCTGGTTTCATCTCACCATTAGGTGACAATGCAGAGAATCCTGCCCTGAAAGCAGGTTGTTGCTGTTACTAAGTCGTCAGGGTATTATAAAAACCCACTCTGGAGTAAGTTGATGCCAGGGCAGTGGTAGTGTCTTCCCCTGGTAGAAGTCTGATTCCTGGTATTGGTGTAAAAAATCATGGTTGTTTCCATAGATAGGATTCAAGGTTCTGGGGTGAATCGTCAATGTTCTATCTTCTGAAACCTTAGACAAGTCACTATGACAAGTGTTGGGTCAAACACTGTATCTTTAAGCTTCTAGGTTCCAGTGATAAGAAGAGAGTTCTTGCACAGGGGCCATGCTAATCTTCTCTGTGTCATTACAATTTTAGTATATGTGCTGCTGAAGCAAGCACGTGAAGAGAGTTCTATGTTGAACCTAGTGACACAACTCTCTGGTTGCATATGGATGCATTTTCTTCTTGGTTTCTGTCCATTTTTTATAAGCAGTTGATAAAAATGTAAAATTTCCATGACTTAAAGTCATATGGAGTTCTGTGTTCACTGACATGTTAAATCTGATCTAAAAGAGCCCCCCAAAAAACATTGAGTTCCTAATCACCAACCAATGACTTCAGCATTATGGTTTGAAGGCTACAAGTCCAGTAAAATACTTGGAATCAGATCATTATAGAGATAATTACAGAGAACTTTCAGTTTTTGTTGCTGCTGTCATTGTGGTTATTTTTGGTTTGGGGGCCACACCAGGTGACACTCAGGGGTTACTCCTGGCTATGTGCTCAGAAATCATTACTCCTAGCTTGGGGGACCATAAAGGATGCTGGGGGATGGGGAATTGAAACGCGGTCCTTTCTGCACCACAGCTCCAGCCCCAAGAGATCTTTCAGTTTTAAGAACTTGGACAGACTCAAGAAGCAAATTAGGATAGCATCGTAGAAAGAGCATTGTAGGTATTGGATCAAGTCTTAGGTCTGTGAGCTAAGGACATGGACAACTTAATACTTTCAGCCTCATGTCTGTACTAAGCCCAGTGATTTGGACTATAAACCATCTCCTTTCAGATATCCTTAGTGATCAAATGATTTCTAAAAGCAGGATTATTGACTAATCTCAAGAGCTTTTTAGAGAAAGAAGAAATCTGCATGGGTGTTTCTCAGCAAGGCCAAGTGAGATTGATATAGGAGGGGAAGGAGAGGAAGCATTTCAGGTAAAAAGAACAAAAGCTTAACTTGACGATGAGTTGATGCATAAAGAGGAGATTTAGTCTAGTTAGCACAAAGATTTCAGTTCAGGAGAAGAAGGATGAGAAACTGGTAATTGGTGACACATGAGGTGCTCTGGCGATAGGCCAAATCCATTGTAAGTGAAAGTTTAAGCTCATTTAGTAGATGATAGGATAACTTATGATCACTGACGTCTTTCTACAAGTACAGAAACTGAAACTCTTTGTAACTTTAAGATCTCACCCAGCTGATCCTGTTTGTTCCAGTTCCTTTTTGGCCACTGAACACTGCAGGGTCTCCTCAATAACCTAGACAGACACAGGTCTGACCTCAGGGGCTTTCTTGTTCTTCATCTATAAATAGGTGGGAAATATATATCTCAAAGGAATCCATTGAACTCATCTCTAGGAGGATCTAACATGGTATTGGAATGTGAGAGTCTCAAAAATGATGTATATTTTTTGTTTTTTTGGGCCACACCCAGCGGTGCTCAGGGGTTACTCCTGGCTGTCTGCTCAGAAATAGCTCCTGGCAGGCATGGGGGACCATATAGGACACCGGGATTTGAACCAATCACCTTTGGTCCTGGATCGGCTGCTTGCCAGGCAAATGCTGCTGTGCTATCTCTCCGGGCCCTCTTTTTTTTTTTTTTTTTTTTTAACGAATATCTTTATATAAACACCTTGACTACAAATACGATTGTAGTTGGGTTTCAGTCATGTAAAGAACACCCTCCCTTCACCAGTGCAACATTCCTATCACCAATGTCCCAAATCTTCCTTCTCCCCTTCCCACCCCTCCTGCACTTGTTTCTTCACAGCCTTCCGGGCAGGTGTTTTGGGGAAGGTTTCATTCACAGAGACTGTTTACTCTGTGAAGGATCATTTATTGGTTTCATTTGATTTTCCACACTACCATTTGTAGTGGAGTTGTTATTTTACTCTGATTATACAGATGTAGGCATTAAGATCCAGGGATTATTTTTTGTTTGACCGCAGGTGCTTTATTTATGAGAACCAAGTAAGAGACTGCTCGCAGGGAAATGCCCAGCTGGCTTTTTTGTTTCTCACAATGTTTACTCTTAGTTACCTGTTGGACAATAACAGGGTTGCAATATAGAACAAGGTTTATTAGAGGAAAATCAGCCTGATGCAATGCTAGACCTTCCTTAATTCATTGTTGCCTTTCTACCTACAGTGCTCTTCGTACCCATGTGCTCAGGAAAAATCTTCTATTTTGATAAGCCTCTTTTATTAGCTAACTAAAACTTAGTGTTTGGAGCAAGGCATTATATTACTTTTCTCCCCCACCCCATTTAATAGATTTAATAAAATTGTAAATTGAATCACTATGAGATTCACAGTTCTATAGTCGTTCATGATAGAGTTTCAGTCAACACTCATTCCTTCACCACTGCTCATTTCCCAGCATGGTGTCCGCAGTTTCCCTCCTGCCTTCCCCTATCTGCCTCTATGTCAGACATTTTCCCTCTTTTTCTCTTCCTCTCTCTCTCATTCCTTTTTCTTTTTAGGTACTGTGGTTTGCAATATTGCTACTGAAAGGGTATCATGCATATTATTTTACCTTTCAGCATCAGTTCTTGTCCAAAGTAATAATTTTCTCCTATTATTGTCATTGTGCTCCGTTCTTTGCTTTAACAGCACTCCTCAACTCTTTGTAGCAGGCTTCCCATCTTGGACTAGACCTCCTGGTCCTCGTCTCTATTGTCTTGGGGTATTTTTAACTGTACTATCTTTATATATACGTGTATATATATCCCACAAATGACTGTGATCATTCTATGTCTATCCCTCTCCCTCTGATTTTATTTCACTCAGCATGATGCCCTCCATATCTGTGCATGTATAAGCAAATTTCATGACTTTAATTTTCCTAACAGCTGCATAGTATTCAATTATATAGATATAGCACAGTTTCTTTTTCCGCTCATCTCTTCTTGGGCACTTGCGTTGTCTCCAGATTCAAGATCCAGGGATTTTAAATATGGAAAATGCAAGCTCCTGAATGCTAAGGTCTAGGGAAATTGGAGTGAGAAGATCTGAGTTTCTTCCTCCTCTTCTCTGACTCTTAGTTTCTTCAATCTTCAGTCAGTTACTAACACCCTCCCTGGATTTCTTCCTCGGACTGTTGCAGGGTCATATTCTTAAATACTGTGCCCTACACAGAGCTTAAGGCCAGAAACTGTAGTTAACAGGAGGGGGCAAGAGAGTATTCCCCTTTCTTTCTTCCTCAGCATTGTCATAGGCATTTTTTTCTAATATGAATGAATTAGGAGAGAAACAGGTTTTTCTGGGTATTTGGTATGACTATCATTTATGGCAGCTGTGGAGTGCAGATGCTTCTTGGGACCCACTTTTGCTGCTGGTGCTTCTTGTTCTCTGTCTAAACATGAACCTTATGGTATGGACACAGTTCAGAGGTGCACATATTTTTGGAAACAACACTGAAATACAAGGTCTTATTTTTTTTCAGTGCAAGGAATACTCCATGAGAATGGGAATTTTGAGGTGGCAAAATCTGGGGATATGAGGGCTGTTTTGGGAGTTGAAGAAAATGAGATAAAAATCTTGGAGTGGGGCCGGAGAGATAACATGGAGGTAGGGCGTTTGTCTTGCATGCAGAAGGACAGTGGTTCGAATACCGGCATCCCATATGGTCCCCCAAGTCTGCCAGGAGCGATTTCTGAGCGTAGAGCCAGGAGTAATTTCTGAGCGCTGCCGGGTGTGACCCAAAAACAAAAACCAAATAAACAAATCTTGGAGTAGGGCTAGAACAGTAGTACAGTGGGGAGGGCATTTGCCTTGGACTCGGCAGACCTGGATTGGATTCTAGGCATTCCAGATGGTCCCCTGAATACTGCCAGGAGTAATTTCTGAATGCAGAGCTAGGAGTAACCCCTGAGCAATGCCAAAAAAAAAATCTTGGAATAGGGAGGTTCCTGGGATTCTTAGACCAACTTCTTTGTTGGCATCCTATTTCCTATCTTGTATTTTCAGTTGCCAAGAGTTCGTGAGAAGTTGTTAATGGTTTCTGTTGATCCCTTTTCATGGTTTTGCAATTTCATAGAAGGAGCTGGAAAATGGAAACTCTTCTCTAAGTAATGAGTAGTGAAATTTTAGGATGAAACTTAGAGAATTATTTTTTATAATGACTGATAACATGAAAATTTTATTTATTTAAAATTCCATCTTTGGGGGGGCACATTCAGAGATGCTCAGGCATTGTTCTTGAATCTGCATTCAGGAATTACTCCTTGAGTGTTTGGGGAAACATCTGGGATACATGGATCAAACTCAGGTTGGCCATGTGCAAGTAGAGCCTTACCTGCTATACTATCTCTCCAGGTTTCCAAAGTTTATTTTTTAAGGGAATAAAACATTTTAAGGGCTGCCTTGGTGGAGTGGAACATGGTTGATTTACCTCTAATCTTCAGATGACTAAAGCAGCCAGCCACCTTTAGTTGAAAACCTACTCCTCAACTTTGACCTTGGAAGGAAATGATTGTGTTTGGGAATGCTATCATTAGCTCAGGTATTTTTTTTTTTTTGATTCAATAGCTACTTTAACCTAGTGAAGTGAGTTGGTACTATCTATTTTTTTGGGGGGAGCACATCCAGCAGCGCTCAGGGGTCACTCCTAGCTCTATGCTCAGAAATTGCTCCTGGCAGGCTCAGGGGACCATATGGGATGCTAGGATTTGAACCACCATCCTTCTGCATGCAAGGCAAATGTCCTACCTCCATGATATCTCTCCAGCCCCTATCCTTCTTTTGGGAGGGGGGCACACCCGATGACACTCAGGGCTATGTGCTCAGGAATCACCCCTGACTTGTGGGACAATATGGGACACCGGGGGATCGAACCTTGGTCCATCCTAGGTCAGCACTTGCAAGGCAAATGCCCTACTTCTGTGCCACCACTCCAGCCCCAGTGCTATTTCCTTTTGAATCATGAAACCAAGGCTCAGAGAGTCTGACTTGGCTTATTAAGGCATCTAAATTCTAGACTCTTCTTTCTCTGAATCCTCTTTCCTTAGAGGTCTTTTATTCTCTGCATTTCAATTCCCTTCCCAATTACTCAGTTATGATGCCTTTACCTAAAATCACCAGAGGGATTTAAAAAAAATGGCTTAAGCTTGAAAGAGCCTCTGTGGCTTGTGACAGGTGCTGTGTAGGTGGGTTGAAAAATAACTTAAAGATGGTCTCTGCTCCTCGTGTGTGTTTTTGTTAATGCTTTTAATACTTTTCTGATTTACAGTTTCTGGTATATTTCAGATGGATTTTAAATAGTAAGGAAAGGGATTTTTCACTCAAAGTGCATTTCCTTTTTTTTTTTCCTTTTATACCTGGACATATTTTTATTTCTCAGTCTGAGCTCAGTATGGTGTCAGAATTAAGCTCTTGCCAAAAATTCTATTCTCTTCTAATCTTTTTTTTTTTTTTAAATTATCTTTTCTTTCTTTGTTTTTGGCCCACACCTGGTGTTGCTCAGGGGTTATCCTGGCTTTGCACTCACTCAGAAATCATTCCTGGCAGGCTTGGGGGACCATATGGGATGCCAGGGATTGAACTTGGGTCAGCTATGTACCAGGCAAATGCCTTACCTGCTGTGCTATTGCTCCAGGTCCTTAATAATTTTCTTCACATCATCCATGTTTCTTGTCCCACTTCCATAGTTAGAGTTATATGGAAGGCTCTGGAAGTCTAAGAACAGTGAAATTGGGGCTAGGGAAGAGGCATGAAGCTTTTATCCCTTCTGATTATTCATTCTCTGAAAATCCTTGGGGTCTGAAAATCCTGCTGCTATGCCCCTTTCCCTGGACCTCTACCTCTCACCCTTTAGGGGTGAAGCTCTCCAAAAGGAAAGACTTCCCAGGAATTCTTCAGAGAACTGATGTGAGTTTCCATAATCAGGAGCTTAGAAATAGTGCATGAAGTCATGTTATTTGCTTGGTTTTCCCAATTCACTCCCCCCCACCCCCCGGCACAGGAGTATTTATTTTAGCTTTGTAGTGTGTTTTGTTCAGTCTTCCATGAATATTCCTTAGGATCTGATGCCAGAGTGCTGAGCACCTGAGGCGCTGTCCCATCAGCACAAAGCTCAGAGTTGAGGGGAAGAGATGCAGTTGAATAAACATTGTAATAAGCTGGTAATATCTCAGAGCAAGGCAATGAGAAGCTGTTCAAGACAGCTTCACTCCTAATTTCTCCACTCCCTCATACTTTCCTTATTCTCTTCTTATTCCCTTCCTTGTATAGCAGTTTTTGTTAGATTTTTTTTGGGGGGGAGGCTGCAAGCATACTTTTATTAAAATCATTGTTATTGTCTAGATATAGCTTCATAGTTTACATTTATAAATAATTTTAACTATGTCATTGTCTTAAGAGTTATATATATAATTTTTAATGTAGATCATATCCAGTAGACTTAGGGATCAATCATGTGGTACTAAGGGTTGAATTCAGGGCCTCCTGTGTAAAACATGGTGCTCTAGTATTTGAACCATATTCTTGGTACCCATTAATAATATATTTTTTATAGTTTTGTGTCATAATTTATTCAATTAATTTTTCTGAACTGAATTTCAAGGGAGACTGATAGAAACACACTGGGGAATTAGAAGATTGCAGGAAAGAGGAAGAAAGAAGAGAGGAATAAGAGAGGAAGGCATAAACAGACCTGGTCACTAAGGAAATATTTAGTTCTTGCTAGGTTTTAGTAGCTATGACAGAAAGTAGAAAAAACGAGGAATAATAGAGGTGGTGGGAAAGGTCTCTTGGCCACTTTGTAAAAGTGCAAACACCTAACCTGGAGAATTGTGCCTGTCAGGATCAGAGTAAAGCACAGAAACACAGTGGGTAGGACACTTACCTTACACGTGGCCCACCCAGGTTTGATCCCTGGCATCTTATATGGTCCCTGAGCAATGCCAGTAGCGATTCCTGAGTGCAGAGTAGGAGTAAGCCCTGAGCATTGCCAGATATGACCCCAAACAAAAAATGATATCTGTCATTTTTTTGGGGGGGAGGGCATAATCAGCAATGTTTTAGGGGTTAGTCCAGGATCTTCACTGAGGAATCACTGCTGGCAGTGCCCTGGGGACATTTTGGAATGCTGGGGTTAAAACATGGACCAACGTTGTATATGCCAAGCACCCTCCCTGCTGTACTTTCTCTCATCCCTAGTAACTGCCATTATTAGTATGAGTGCTCTTGTTGAATTTTGGGTGTTCCTTCTTCTATGTGTCTCTGACCCACACAGCAGGGTCTAGTCAAAGCTGGGAAAACGTTCCCTCACACACTCAAAATCGTTTTTAATAATTAGACATTTGGCAATCTGGGTCATGCTAATTTCTTTTCGGTAATTTGCTTGGAGTATTGGGGATCAATGTCGAGCAAAAGGATTGGGGCCTGTGGAGACCGAGGTGATGGACAGTATGTCAACCACCATCCTAAGCTTAGCTGTGTCCTTGTCATTCAGACTCAGCTTCTGAGGAGGCTGTGGTGAGATCATAGCTTTATCTGCAGTATGAAAAATTAGTCAGTCTGTGGCTCAGGCAGCCTGGCTTTTCTCCACAATGGACTGCTCATAGAATTCTGGGAAGTATATTTGTCTGGAGTGTTTGTTTGTGGTCTTGGTAAAGAGATTCACATTGTCTCCTCAGATACTCTCTTCACTGGAAAAAGCTTCCAAACCTGGTAGAGTGAACCTGAGAATTCAGTATGTTGGAAATCAGTTGTCCAATTAAATGCATGTCACATGAAGGATTTGCCTCCTTTTATCAATTGCTTGTGGTTCTATACAACATAACAATCCTATGAGAGACTTGTCCTGAGGAGAGTCAGGCATCTTTTTTCTTTTTTTCTAATTTTTCTTATAACACAATGATTTACTAAGTTGTTCATCATACAGTAATTTTAGGCGTGAAATGTTCAAACACCATTCCCACCAGCCAGTTTGACCTTCCCTTCACCAGTATCTCCAATCTCTCACTCACCACCATAGCCTGCCCCCCTGCAGGCAAAAAGAAACTTATTTCCTATTGCTTGTTACACACAAAAGCTAGTGGAATCATCAAAATGTAGATCAACACAGGGAAATTTGAAATAATTGATATATCTTTTTGTGGTGTTACTGAAGACAGTACCTAAGGATTTACTAAGCTTCTTGAGCCTTCTGTGTTACTGTTTTGATTCACTGGGTTTCCTAGATTTCAATGTAACTTTCCTATCAGACATATCAGATGATTTCAATGTAACTATCCTATTCTGTGATACTACTGGACTGACATTACTATAAGATATTGAGGTGTGGGCCCGGAGAGATAGCACAGCGGCGTTTGCCTTGCAAGCAGCTGATCCAAGACCAAAGGTGGTTGGTTCGAATCCCGGTGTCCCATATGGTCCCCCATGCCTGCCAGGAGCTATTTCTGAGCAGACAGCCAGGAGTAACCCCTGAGCACCGCTGGGTGTGCCCCCCCCAAAAAAAGATATTGAGGTGTGCAGGATTTGTAGACTGAAACAAATTTTGTGACTTGGAAGTCTGGTAAGGTTAAGTCATAGATCTTGTTGTTTCTGCTAGAAGGTTTTTTTTTTTTTTTTTTTTTTTTGGTTTTTGGGCCACACCCGGCAATGCTCAGGGGTTACTCCTGGCTGTCTGCTCAGAAATAGCTCCTGGCAAGCACGGGGGACCCTATGGGACACCGGGATTCAAACCAACCACCTTTGGTCCTGGATTGGCTGCTTGCAAGGCAAACGCCGCTGTGCTCTCTCTCCGGGCCCTCTGCTAGAAGGTTTTAGTGTGGTATTGGGTTGATATAGTTCATACAGAAGGGAGTCCCTGCCTCCTCCCCTTCTGCAAATGCCACAGAGGCATCAACCAGGACGGGACTATCTGGGGAACTACAGGTGGCCATTATTTTCCTTTAGAGCCTAGTGGAGGAATTGGGACATTGTTCTTCCAGGCAGATGGAAGTGGTAGGCTATGGTTGCTGGGTTTTGGGTAGTGGCTGGGTGTGGGGCACTCAACTCAGTCTTGTTCCAGAAGGAAAGACCCAGAGATGTTGGCCCTGTAGTCAAATCTCATCTGAGAAAATGTCGCTGCTCGTATTATTTTATTTCAGTTGTGAAGCTGGAATGTTTCTGTTGGAGAGTATAGGGGGGTGACATTGGGCTGCTATACTTCATGCAAAAAGGAGAATTTTGTTCCCTTTCACCCCCTTTTGAGAGTAAAACTTTATAGTGTGGCTGAAGTATTTAGATAACTTCTAGATGAGGAGGCAGAGTAGGAACAACAAACAGATATGGGACCTCAATGATAGTACAGTGGGTAGGGTACCTGCCTGCATTCAGCTGACCTGGGTTCAATCCCAGTATATCACATAGTTCTCTAAACCCTACCATGAGTGATTTCTGAGCTCAGAGCCAGGACTAACATCTCAACATTGCCATATGTGGCCCAAACCACTCCCCTACCCACCAAAATAAGGAAAGACATCTAACTCTACTTGTATATAGCATCTTAAAAAATTGCATGCTTATTATGTATTTTCAAGCTTGTGTATTTTCAACTATGTCCTCAATTCCAGAAATCATCACTCCTAGAAGAAATTCTCATGAAAAAAAAAATGACTGAATGTAACATTAATCATTACCATGCCTTTATCCACCCCTTCTATGGTAAGAAATATATGTTTAGTTGCTGAAGTACCCTCATTCCTTTTCTAATTCCCTGCCTTTGTTTTTTAATTTTATTCCAGGTAATCCCTTCCTTTCATTTTGTCTCTATAGCTTTGTGTATTCTGGACAACATGTAGTCTTTCCTTCTCTGTCAACAATTTGTCAATATTCTTTTACATGTTTACTTGCTGCATAGCATATATTAGTATTTTCTTATATAAAGACTTCTCATACAATATTGCCCATTGTGTGAATATACCACATTTTATCTGTTCATCCTTAATGGACATTTGGGTTATTTTTATATCTGTGTTACTATGAACATTTGTGTACAAGTTGTTATGTGAACATACGCTTTCAGTTCTCTTAGGTAAAATACCCAGGAGTGGAACTGCTAGTTTATGTCGTAACTCTTTTTGAGGCACTGCCAAACTATCTCAAGTGGCTGTCAACATTTTACAGTCCCTCTAGGGATGGATGATGGTTGGTCTCTCTTCACATTCTCATCAACACTTGTCCTTTTAAAAGGAAACTAGAACCATCCTCGTAAGTGTGAAATAGCATCTCTCTGGGGCTTTGATTTCATATCTTTTGTAGTTAATGATAATTTTATATACTGATTGCTTATTTGTATAGCTTCTTTGGAGAACTACCTTTTAGTTTCCCCGTCATTTTTAAATGGGTGAATTAGGTTGGTTTAATTGGGTCTTTTCTATGGTTGACTTGTAAGCATTCTTTCTTTGTTCCAGATATAAATATCTGTTTTTTGTGTGTTTGTTTTTGGGCTATACCCGGCGGTGCTCAGGGGCTACTCCTGGCTGTCTGCTCAGAAATAGCTCCTGGCAGGCACAGGGGACCATATGGGACACCGGGATTCGAACCAACCACCTTAGGTCCTGGGTCGGCTGCTTGCAAGGCAAACACCGCTGTGTTATTTCTCTGGGCCCCAGATATAAATATCTTACCAGAGATGTTTTGCAATTATTTTCTCCTAAACAGTGCTGTCTTTTTACTTTTGTTGTTTTTAAAAACAAAAGTTTTGAATTTTTATGAATTTCAGTTTATTTTGTCTTTTAATTGTGTTTGTTCTATGTTCATGGAATCATTGTCTCATTGAAGGTGACAAACATTTGAACATATGTTTTCTTTGTAAGACTTTTTAGTTTTTATATATAGACTTCAACTTTAGATTTCCGTTAGATTTCAACTTTTATTCTAATGTGGGATATTTTGGTTTTTTTTTTCATCATTATTTGTTGAGAATTGAGTACTTTTCCCCATTTAATTGTCTTCAACTCTTGTTGAAAAGAATTTGTTATTGAGATTTGAGTTCAGTTTTGCATTTTTGGCAGTTCAGTAGACATCAGTGAGCTATTATTTGTCTTTATACAACAAATATAAAATCTTCATCATTAAAACTTCAGTAAATTCTGGAATTGAAAACTAATGTATTTTAAAAAGATTTTTTTTAGCAGTTCTGAGGTCCTTCAATTTCCTTCTGGATTTTAGGCTAAATTTATAAAAACTTTACAAAACAATTCACCAAGCAGTAGACATTTTTAGGGATTGCACTGAATCTATAGAATAATTAAAATACTATTATTATCTATTAAGCCTTCAAACTCATGAACACAAGTATCTTTTCACTTACTCAGGTCATTAATTATTTTTCAACAATATTTTGTAGTTAGCAGTGTAATAATAATAAAGTATGGAGTGATTAAAATATAAAATATCCCAGTTTGAGGTACAAGTTGGTGATATGAGAGTTTTGTGTCCATGTCTGAAGAGTGTATTTCATAGCTGGATAAATCAGGATCCCATATGGTTTCAAGTTCCCAAAGATGATTGACGGCGTCTAGAACTGTAGTTAGACCGAGAAAGCCACGAAAGGAGACTTCGAAATGGAAAAACCAAAGGAGATAGAAGTTTTAGAATGAGAAAACTGATGAACTGGAGAGAGGATTGGTAGACTCCTATCATTTCTGGTAAAAGGCAGGGAGGCAGGTAGGGCAAGGCATGAGAGATGGCCAGGATCTCTTTAGGAACTTCTCATCCTTAAAGTGAGTAATTGGCTCAGGATTGTTCTTTTTATTACTAGTCTTTGTTTGTTTTGGAGGGCCATACCCAGCAATGTTCAGGGGTTACTTCTGACTTTATGCTCAGAAATTACTTCTGACAGACATTGGGGGATTATTCATGGTCCCAGGGATTGAACCTAAGTGGGTTGCATGAAAGATAAGTGCCTTACTCCAGCCTCCACTAGTTCTTTTTATATATATATATATTTTTTTTTTCTTTTTTGGTTTTTGGGCCACACCCAGCGATGCTCTGGGGTTACTCCTGGCTGTCTGCTCAGAAATAGCTCCTGGCAGGCACGGGGGACCATATGGGACACTGGGATTTGAACCAACCACCTTTGGTCCTGGATTGGCTGCTTGCAAGGCAAACGCCGCTGTGCTATCTCTCCACGCCCTATTTTTTATATTTTAAAAACTTTATTTATTGATTGATTAATTGATTGATTAGTTTCTGGGCTACACCTAGTGGCACTCAAGGGTTACTTCTGGCTCTGCACTCAGAAATCTCTCCTGGCAGGCTGGGGGACCATATGGGGTGCCAGGAATAGAACCCAGATTATCCTGGGTTGGTTGCATGCAAGGCAAACGCCTCACCGTGCGCTATCTCTCTGCCTCCCCACTAATTTTTAATGTTCATATACATCACATCAGTATAGAACATTTCATTCAAGGAGATACTGTATATGAGAGAGGAGAGACAAGAGTGATGGATGGATCGATGCAGTTATGACTAGAAAGGGTATCAGTGGTGCCATCAGAGAGTATTTCCTTCCTGCACATTCCTCATGACCTCGCATCCCACTGAAAGCTACTAGGGGAATGAATGCTTGCTCAGTTCCTCGTTCATCACCCATGACTGAAAGGCCATTTCTTTCATTTGGGCTGCAGGGATGAGGAGAAAAGACGATGCCTTGTCGCAGATTTGATTGCTGCTCCTGAAAGGAGGAAGCAATGGGCTGGGCATGGGGTCCTGTGGGTCCAGGCATTCACCTGATAGATGATTCCCTCCAGCAGATGGAGCGAGGCTCCAGGCTCCCAGCTCCATCCAGTCTGGCTGCAGCAGCCATGCCAGCACCTGACTTGGTTCTATCAGAAACTATGAGAGCAGAGCTGGGTTCTTTCCTCCACCTACAGAGGAGGATTCTGAGCATAGAGTGAGCTGCTCAGGTCAGACCCAGCTGCTGTTGTCATTGGTGTCTTTTTAAGGCCTTGCTTGTTTGTAGGGACAGTGCTTTGGTGAAACGGATATTTCTTACTTAAATGTTCCTGCATAGGCCCTACATGTTTGACTCTCCTAACTCCTGCTGCTTCAAGGAGGATTTTATCCTGGCTCCCGTTGCTCTTGGCTTCTGCATACTTTTCTCCTGCCCTGAGATGAAGAGAAAACATGACCTGGAAGCTTCTATTTAGTGTAGTAATTGGTGGGGGAAGGAAAGCAGTGTGGGAAAGATTCAGAGCTCCCTATGACAGTCACGACTCCAGGCTCCAGCCACCAGGGGAGAAGGTCGTGCTTTAAATTAAGGTGGCCACCCTGGAGTCCCTCCTTGTGAGTCTCTCCCCTGCCAGAATGGACTGTCTCGTCACCAGGCTCGCTCTCCCATGCCTTTCTCATGCAGGAAGTCCCAGAAACAGCCAGACCCACAATCTAGCTGAGAGCACCAGCCAGCTTGAACATGTGTGTGCCTCTGTGATGGACGCCAGCCCCCACCTGGGCTTCCAGCTGTGTATGAGATGGTGCCGGCATATTCAGGCACATTTGTTTGCCACCTCCAGCAGCTAATACAGAAGGGGAGAAAAATGCATCTCGACTAAAAGCATGCTGTATCCTGGCATCTTCCGGAAACAGCAATCTGTTGTTTGACTTTATCTCCCAATGCAATGCCAGGTCTGAGCTCCTTGCCCACATTTTATGGGTCAGGGTAATCAGACTCAGAAAAATAAAGCAGGAAGTCAGGAAGTGTGTCTCAGGAATAGTGTGTCTGCTTTCCTACCTTGCTTTTTCCTGGAGTTGAGGGATTTTTGAGGGGCCTCCAGAGCATGTGAGCCCTATACCCTACTGCTCTGCTCCCACCATGCTGAGTGAAGATGCTCAAGGCTCATTAGTCAAGAGAAGACCAGAGGGGCTGGAGCAATAGTACAGCTGGTAGAGCACTTGCCTTGCATGTGGTCAACCCTGGTTTGATCCCTGTGCTCTATATGGTCTCCAGAGCCCTCCAGGAATAATCACTGATGCATGGAGCCTAGAGTCATTCTTTTTTTTTTGGGCCACACCCTGTGACGCTCAGGGGTTACTCCTGGCTATGCGCTCAGAAGTTGCTCCTGGCTTCTTGGGGGACCATATGGGACGCCGGGGGATCGAACCGCGGTCCATCCTAGGCTAGCGCAGGCAAGGCAGGCACCTTACCACCAGCGCCACCGCCCGGCCCCCTTAGAGTCATTCTTGTGCATTGCTGGGTGTGGCCCAAAAATGAGTGGAGAAGAGACAGAGACATACAGAGAGAGAAAAAGAGAGAGAGAGGGAATAAGAGAGAGAGAACTAGAGGTATCTTACTCTTGGTCAGTTTTTCTGGAATTAACCAGTAGCACCTCTTGGCCCCCACGTCCTTACCTATTCATTTCCCTTGAAGACATTTTTCTAGAATCCTCTGTACCTAACTTCTCTATTGCTCATCTGAAATAGAGTCAGTTTGTGACTCAGTAGCCTGGCTCTTCTCCACAGAAGAGCCCCTACCTTTCTGGAAAGCATGCTTGCCTGAAGTGCGTGTCTGTGCTTATAGGGTAGAGAGTCTGGGCACTGTGTTGGGTTGGAAATCAGGTGCCCAATTAAAGGCATGTCAGATGAACATTCTTCTTTTGTCCTTTGCTTGTGTTGCCCGTAGACCTCAAGAGACTACTATCCTGATGAGAGAACAGGTTTTTGTTTGATGCGCCATGCCTCCTAAATGGGGCTACTGGTAACTTCATCTATTTTACAAGCCCATTAGAAGGAGGGAGCCAGCACTGGTTGACAAGTTCCTTTGGCTAGAGTGGTGTCCCCTACTCCGGAACTCACAAGAATGAATAGTTGTGCTATTAAAGATCAGAACAGTTTCATGACCCAGTGAGGAAAATGCTTAAGGGGGGAAGTTGTGGATTTTAGGTATGAAGGTCAGAAAAAGAAATTTGGAGAATTGATACTTTTGTTTGTTTGTTTGTTTGTTTTTAGGCCAAACCTGGTGGCTTTCAGGGGTTACTGTTGGTTCTGTGCTCAGAATATGCTCCTGGCAGGTTCAGAGGACCATATGGGATGCCGGGAATCGAACCCAGGTCCATCTTTGGTTCAGCTGCATTCAA
Source organism: Suncus etruscus (assembly GCF_024139225.1). Classification (NCBI taxonomy): domain Eukaryota; kingdom Metazoa; phylum Chordata; class Mammalia; order Eulipotyphla; family Soricidae; genus Suncus; species Suncus etruscus. The sequence continues at coordinate 33,319,657 of NC_064867.1, read as the reverse complement.
GGCAAACTCCCTACCGTTGCGCTATCTCTCTGACCCCGGAGAATCAATACTAAAGCAGAGAACAACTATTATAAAGCAGACAGAGCAAAGAGTTACAAGCAAGTCAAGTACTTTCAAGTACTTTGGGAGTGAGGCCAAGAGGCTATGACGAATTTAGATAACTTGTAGATCAGGGGTCTCAAACTCAATTTACCTGGGGGCCGCAGAAGGCAAAGTCGGGGTGAGGCAGGGCCGCATAAGGGATTTTGCTTACTGAATATTTGCAATTAAAAATCGCATGAGTAAGAAAAAAAATCGCAAAAATATTGCATTAAACATTTGCATACCCCGAACGGAACTGCTCGGGGCATGCAAATGTTTAATGCAATTTTTTTCTTACTCATGCGATTTTTATTGTGATTATTTGGTAAGCAAATAAACACGAATACTGCGATATTTTAAGGCTAGCCGCGGACCACAAAATGTTGTACGGAGGGCCACAAACGGCCTGTGGGCCGCAAGTTTGAGACCCCTGTAAATGTAGATGAAGAGTCAGAGTTGGAGCAAGAGGCAGATTGGGGCCTGAGTGATCATACTGCGAGTAGGGCACTTGCTTTGCACATATCCACCCCTGGTTTAATCCTTGGCACCCCTTATAAGCCCCTTCAAGAGGTTGCCCCTATTGCTCTTGGGATGGAGCAATAGTACAGCAGGTAGGGTATTTACCTTGCACATGACTGACCTGGATTCAATTCCCAGCATTCCAAAGGATCCCCTGAGCACTGCCAGGAGTAATTCCTGAGTACAGATCCAGGAGTAACCCCCAGCACCATGAAGTGTGGCCTTAAAACAAACAAAAAACAAAACAAATCAGAAAAAACAAACAAACAAACAGTGATCCCTGAGCACAGAGCTAAGAGTAAACCATAAGCACTTACCAGGCATGACTCAAAATAAATTTAAAAAGAGAAAGACATCTAGCTATTTTTCTATATCTGGGTCCTCCTAATAAATTTGGGGTTATAACTTGCTCCTTATTTATTTATCTTTTAAAAGTATTAATGGTTTAAATGTATTTACAAGTTTGTGTATCCATCATGATTCTCTTAGATCCATAAATCTTCACTATTTCTAAAGAAGTCCTCCTAAAATAAATGACTGAATGTACAGTCTCATCTGAAATGGTAGTTCATCTGTTTTAATTTTCATTGCATTTATTTTTTTTAACTTTTTTGTTTGTTTGGTTTTGGGTCACACCAGTGACACTCGGATTACTCTTGGCTCTGTGCTCAGAAATAGCTCCTGGCAGGCATGGGGGACCATATGGGATGCCAGGATTCAAACCAGGGTTTGTCCTGTGTTGGTCGCATGCAAGGCAAAGGCCTACTGCTGTTCTATCTCTCTGGCCCCCTTCACTGCATTTATTAACACCCTATCTTATATTGTATGTCAACTGTCCAAACACATGGTCAAATTTTTTTGTTGTTGTTGTTGCCTTTTGGGCCACTCCCGGTGATGCTCAGGGATTACTCTTGGCTTTTTGCTCAGAAATTGTTCCTGGCTTGGGGGACCATATGGGATGCTGGGGGATCGAACCACGGTTTGTCCAAGTAACCCACATGCAAGGCAAACACCCTACTGCTTGTGCCACTGCCCCAGCCCCCATGGTAGAATTCTTTTTTTTTTTTTTTTTGGTTTTTGGGCCACACCCTGTGACGCTCAGGGGTTACTCCTGGCTATGCGCTCAGTAGTTGCTCCTGGCTTCTTGGGGGACCATATGGGACACCGGGGGTTCGAACCGCGGTCCGTCCTAGGCTAGCGCAGGCAAGGCAGGCACCTTACCACCAGCGCCACCGCCCGGCCCCCCCATGGTAGAATTCTTGAGGATAACAGTCTTATTCATTTTGTGCATACTTTTAGAGGGTATATCCTCTAGTGATGGTGGTGGGGTCCCAAAGGACTAGGGGACCATGCGTTCCTGGGGAAGGAGCTCAGAGCTTGGCAGACAGGCATGAGTCTTGCCATTTGAGTCATTTCTGGCCACTTGTTTGATTTTAAATATCCCACTTAACCTTCAGAAATCTTTCCTCTGAACATGTGTGCCAATTTGTTGCTAGCTGGATTTCTGTTTTCCTCTCCCCTTTTCCCTACTCTCTGGATTCTGACTGCACCTCCTATCTTTGAAATCTTCCCTGCTACCTCCTCTGTCCCTGCCCTTTGGGGGTGTGCATCAGGCCCTCTTCTCCATCTTGCTGTGCTGATCCCACATCTCTCTCTCTTTTTTTTCTTTTTCTTTCTTCTAAATTTTTTGGGTCACATCCAGCCACTTTCAGGGGTTACTCCTGGCTCTGCATTCAGAAATCATTCCTGACAATCTCGGGAAACCATATGAGATGCCAGGAATTGAATCACCGTCAGTGCTGGGTTGGCCGAGTGCAAGGCAAATGGCCTACTGCTGTGCTATCTTTCTGGCCTCAGGATCCCACATCTCTTAATAAAGCCCAGATACAGCTCATGACACTGCATGCTGCCCACATTTCAGGAGTCTCTCTTGAGCTGCAGGATCTGCAAAGGAACTCTGGGTTTCACCTGACATCCCAGTGATTCAGGACCTTTGTCCTAGGTGCCTTGACAGTTCTCCCAAATCTATTTGAATTTGGTAATGGGATGTAAAGAATTGTGCCAAGCAGTAAGTTGGAGGCTTGAACTGGGGAACTGTTGTGTATGTAAATATTTTGGGGGATTACTATGTTACTCACCCTAAACTGATTGGTGATTGTGCCCTACCCTAGAGTGTGACCTGGCATTCTGCCCCCACCCTAGGGTAGGACCTGATTCTGCTTCCACCATTGGTTGGTATCTGATCCCACCATTGGGAGGTACCTGACTCTGGGGTATAAAAACAAGGGTCTGTGGAAAGGGGCCGGGGTTGGGGGGGCTTTTTGGCTGGAACTGAGGCTGAGTCTTTGGACTTCAGTTTTGTCCTCCGAATAAAGCGAATATTTCCACGAGCCTGACTGTCTGCGAGCTGCTTACCCGCCGTTTCACCTCAGAACCGTGGCTAGACGCGTGCTCCGAGCTGGAAGAAAAAGGCCTCATCCTCCATCCCACCATCAGTCAACCTCTTCAGGGGCTGACTTGCTACAGGGAACTTTGGATTCCACCGACATACACCTTGAGAGGCAAGCAGACCATGGAGGATCAAGCCGGCTGATATCACCTTGAAGAGTAGAACTGAGATTCTTTGTATGCAGCAGTCTTAGTTCCTTACAGTTTTGTGATTATCTTTTCATGGAAACAGCTCTGCACTAATGAAGCAAGACAGGCACAGCTTTAGATAGGACTGTTGACTGAGTGAGATAGGAGTGTTGACTGAGACATTCCTTCCTGCTTTCTTCCTGCACGGGAGAAAGAGGCAGATGTGTCAGAGAACACACGGAATGGGTGTCCCAGTCTGAGTCATGGTCCCAATCTGCATGCACTAGTTTTCCCATTCTTTAGTGTCTATGCCCAGATTCTCCTGGGGAGGGGCTCCCCAAAGCTCAGCTCCCTGCTTTGGAGTCACTTCAGCCTGCCTCTAAGATGAGCTCTTGGGGCTGGAGAGATAGTACAGAGGTAGGGCATTTGCCTTGCACATGGCTGACCCAGGAGGGACTGGACCCCATTTGATTCCCGGCATCCCATATGGTCCCCCAGCCTGCCAGAAGTGATTTCTGAGTGCATGTACCCTGTTGTTTTTTATGTCACTAATCTTAGTTTGCATCAATGACTTGGACTTTTGGGGAGGAGATGAGGCCACTGTCAGCTTTGCTCAGTTCATACTCTTGGCTCTGTACTGAGGGTTGACTCCTGGCTGGGCTCAAGGAGACCATATGTGGTGCTAGAGATTGAATTGGGGTCGACCACATACATGCAGGACAAACACCTAATCCCTGTAGTAGCTCTGTGACCCACATACCTGAATTTTGGTCAATTTTCTGGAAACCATATGCATTTCTGGTGGGGGACCCAGCAATAGAAGGGTGAGTGTGCTCTGTGGGGTTTGAGCCTGGGCTGCCCACCATTTGAGCCAGCCCCTAGCCACAGGTGATGCTCTGCCTGGTAGTGAGGCCAAAATAGACATCAGGCAGTGAAATTTTTCTCTGCAGTGGGTTTGTAGTTTGTAGAATCATAGTCCTGGCACTTCCTGGCTCTGTAAACCTGGGCAGATCTTTATGCCTCTCAGCCTCAGTTTTCGCTCTCTGGTGTTGACACTGCAGCTGTCATGAGAATCTCACAGAGGCAAATGTTGAAGTGAAATCCAGCTCTGATCCTATTGTGAACTCTAGTGCTACTACAGAATCAGAACAATAACACAAAGACTTTTTAGAGCTTTGTGTTCCATTACGTTCATTTAATAAAAGTCATAGGACTTGAGCTGAGAGAGTAATGATGGAGAGCATATTTGAATCTTAGTTGCATGCTATGTGCTATGTTAATCTTTCTGCATATTTTCTTTTTTTTAAATAATTTTTATTGTGACCAAATTGAATTACCAATCTTTCACAGTAATTTTCACAGTAATTTTTTTTGTTTTGTTTTTGGTTTTTGGGCTACACCCGGCAGTGCTCAGGGGTTACTCCTGGCTGTCTGCTCAGAAATAGCTTCTGGCAGGCACGGGGGACCATATGGGACACCGGGATTCGAACCAACTGCCTTTGGTCCTGGATCGGCTGCTTGCAAGGCAAATGCCGCTGTGCTATCTCTCCGGGCCCTCACAGTAATATTTAAGGTACATAGTGACAGTGAACCAGGGCCATTCCCACCTCCAGTGTTCCATTCCCTTCACCCCCTGTTCCCAGCATCTACATATTTCCTTTTTAGAAGTTTTGGGCCTCACCTGCCAATGCTTGGTGCTCTGTGCTTATGGGTCATTCCTGGGATTGAGGGACCATATGGGGTAGGGATGAAACCCAGGTTGGCTGCATGCAAGGCAAACACCTTATCTGCTGGGCTCTCTTTTCAGTCCATATATATTTAATTCCCGAAATTACTCAAAGAGAGACTAGGAGACAGTACAATAGACTGGAGATCAAGTTTTTCAGTGTGTGTGGGTCTAATCTGGAGCACCACATAATACCCTGAGCATGGCCAGGAGTGATCTCTGAGCACCAAGCTTGGAATAGCCCCTGACACCTGCCAGGTGAAACTTAAAAAAAAATTATCCTATTACAGGTAAAATTGTGAAGTTTGAAGCTTGAAGAGATTAAGAAATCTCAGGTCACACACCTATGAAGTGTCTCTTAGAATCAGTAAAATACACACTCTGTATTTAGGGTTCAATGGACCCACGTTCCCAGCCCTTGCTCAGTCTTTTTGAAGGTGCTGTTATCCCCGCACACCATTAGGGGGCCCTGTGCAGAGGGTGTTTGGTGCATATTGGTTTGTAGGGTTTCTTCCTCTCTCCCTCCTTGTTGCTGTTACTGTGATGTCTGAGGGACACAAATGGTTGTGGTGCGCGCTATGGGTCACACAACTGGTTAAAAGTGCCTTGGTGCTTGCTGCAGGCAGCACACTTCAACTGTCTTGCCTGAGTCCCTTTTGGGGGTCACTTTGGCTCACACATGCCCTGTTGCAGTGCTTACACAGCTGCCGGAAGTGCCCACTTATACCTAGCTTCATTGCCCACACACCTGACAGCCGAATTCATACACGTCTGACCACAGTGCTCGTATACATCTGGCTGTGTGCTCACATATTGACCACAGTACTCACACAGATACCTAGCAGCAGTGTCCACACATCTGTCTGTAGTGCCCACATCTGCTTTGATCACATGTTTCTCACACGTTTTAATTACAGCATTCTTTGGGATGGTGCTTGCATACACTTGCTATGCTCCAGAAGTTGTATGGTCCATTACCACCCCAAGGTCTCCACGAGCAATGTTTCTGAGATGCTACTTGGTGCCCAGGGGTGGCCCCAGGATCCTGCCTCACACTTGCAAGCAGGTGTCACTGAGGAGCCATATGGCCCCCTGGGCTTTTCTCAGCAGCTTCTTAATGGTGGTGGATGTTTATAGCATAACAGAACGTTCACATCTTGAATCTTTTTTTCTGATGCAATAACAGCAAAATACCAAATTAATCCTTGGCTATTACCAAGAATAGATGAAAAGAAATATATTTTGGGGTTTTATTTTTTTGTTTCTGGGTAAAATATTTCCATGATGATGCCATTTTGTTCTGTTTAAATCAGTGAGGTTTTTAATTTTATTTATTTATTTATAATTTATTTATTTATTTGGTTTTAGGGCCACACCCAGTGGTGCTCAGGGATTATTCCTAGCTCTGCACTCAGAAATTGCTCCTGGCAGGCTCGGGGGACCACATGGAGTGCCGGGGATTAAACCTGGGTCTGTCCTGGGTCGGCCGCCTGCAAGGCAAATGTCCTTCTTCTATGTGCTATCACTTTGGCCCAGTGATTTTTCTTTTTAAAAAAATACCTCTCTTCTCCTAGAGGCTTTCACTACTTAGAACACCGCTATTCTTTGAGCACTAATAACTTATTAAGCATTACTACTTTTCATTTCCTAGAGTATTATCTCGTGTCATTTGCCTAGAAGAAAACATCCTCTTTCCCTCTTTTGTTATTTCATAGTCCTTTGCACGTGGCCCTGCACATTAGCTGTTTTTTTTTTTTTAATTTATAAATATACCACCACCTCCATTCCTGATCCTGTGCAGTCTTCCCCCTCTTCACCTTCCCAGTTTTGTTCCTGGCAAACTGATTGATAGGTCCTGGATGCTGCAGAATTGCTTCACAGTGTGGCAGCAGCTCAGGGCTGTCTCCCAGAGGCACAAAAGAGAACGGTATTGACTTAGAAACACCACCAAATGTCCACGGACATGATGAATGGATAAAGAAGTTATGTGCTCAGTAGAAGAGCGTGCAGCTGCGAGGGGAGATGGCTGCAAGCGGTTCACTGAAACATGGGCAGAACTAGAAGAGGAAGAAGGACAGATGGTCGATGTTCTCACACACTCTTGGAATATAGAGATGAAATTATGGGATAGGCAGCATCAAATAATGGCACACCCTTGGCTTTGGATTAAATAACTGATTAACACACAGTGAGGGAGAGGGATTCAGGGGTGCAGGGAATAAAGATGGGGCCAGGGCCCGGAGAGATAGCACAGCGGCGTTTGCCTTGCAAGCAACCGATCCAGCACCAAAGGTGGTTGGTTCGAATCCCGGTGTCCCATTTGGTCCCCCGTGCCTGCCAGGAGCTATTTCTGAGCAGACAGCCAGGAGTAACCCCTGAGCACCGCCGGGTGTGACCCAAAAACAAAAACAAAAACAAACAAACAAAAAAAGATGGGGCCAGAAGCAACAAAGGGACAGTGATGGAAGGTACTTTGGTGGAGGTGTGCAGTGACTTCTATACATCAGTCCAAGAAACTGAAAAAAATATCCTATTGTAACCATATTTCCTAAAATATAATAATTACTTTTTAAAATAATTGCTCTTCAAAATACTAAATAACATTTTAAAATAATAAATTACTTTTAAAAATTACTTTTTTAAAATACTGCTAGGTGTGTGATTCCTGAGCACAGAGACAAGAATAAGTCTTGAATCTAGCCAGGTATGACAAATTCCTCCACTTGAAAAGAAAGAAAACGTCAAAAGCAGTTATGCTTAGAGATGGAAAGGAAGCTTGAATTTGCATCATAATGTACTAAGGAAAAAATGCACAGAATGTGGAACATATAACTGAGGAGTCAGATTTGACTTTCTTCGAAGCCCTATTGATTTATTCTCAAAAATACCTTGAATTACTACTTTAAAAAAATCTCCTTCTATCCTAAGGGATTTTATATTCTTATTATCTACTTAGAGGAAAAAAGATATTCTTTTGCTCTTATTTTACATAATATTATATATTTCTCCTAGATTCTTTTAAATTAATTACTTTTTTTTTGTTTTGGGGCCACAGAACTTACTCCTAGCTCTGTGCTCAGGGATCACTCTGCCAAGGCTTGGGGACTGAACGGGGTGCTTAGAATCCAACCCAAGTAGGTTGCAATGCAAGGCAAATGCTTTAGCCACTTTATTTTCAGTTCTGGCCATGATGTGTATAAATATAAACAGCAGGGCCCGGGGAGATAGCACAGCGGTGTTTGCCTTGCAAGCAGCCGATCCAGGACCAAAGGTGGTTGGTTCGAATCCCCGTGTCCCATATGGTCCCCCGTGCCTGCCAGGAGCTATTTCTGAGCAGACAGCCAGGAGTAACCCCTGAGTACCGCCGGGTGTGGCCCAAAAACAAAACAAAACAAAACATATATATATATATATATATATATATATATATATATATATATATAAACAGCAAAAAGTTATTTTTTCCATTGAAAGCATGCAACAGGATTTTTTTTTACTTTTATCCTCTCATGTCCATAAAAGTAGCAGATCCTGAACTTGTACAAGGTTTTACTAGATTGAATAAAGTGTTTCGTGATGGCATTTTTCTACTAGTTCATACATTTTTATACAAATTACTTTATTTAAAGAACACGAATCACATAGTTGACAGAGTTGATCATTCGTTCATACATTTACTCAGAAAGAGACTGTCGGTAATATTTACTTATATTCTCTGCACCAAGTACAGCAGCCAGTACATGTTAGACACTGAATAAATATTTCTTGAATGAGGAAGCTAATAGATATCTGGGTAAATTGGGAGAAGGATAATCCAAATGTAATTGACCTAGAGACTAGAAAAATAGTGCAGTGGGTAGGACATTTGTCTTGCATACAGCTAGCTCAGGTTCGAGCCTCAGCACCCAACTTGGTTCCTGAATCCCACCAGGAATTATCCCTGAGTGCAGAACAAAAAGTAAGCCCTGAGCACTACTGGGTGTGCCCCACCACCAAAAAGGGGAACGGATCAAATTGGAGGGGCTGGAAAAGGTTTCACTGAGGTGTTTTTTTTTTTGTCACATTTCAGTTGGGAATTGAAAGACTATAACTTGAAGAGCATCCTCCAGGGAGGGGGAAGGAAGAGCAGAGTTGGTTTGAAGGGTGCCATTTTTTTTTTGTGTGTGTGTGTGTGTGGTTTTTGGGTCACACCCCGCAGTGCTCAGGGGTTATTTCTGGCTCCAGGCTCAGAAATTGCTCCTGGCAGGCACAGGGGACCATATGGGGCGCCGGGATTCAAACCGATGACCTCCTGCATGAAAGGCAAACGCCTTACCTCCATGCTATCTCTCCGGCCCCGAAGGATGACATTTTTGTGTGTCACTGTTGGCAGCAGGGGGAAACTCCTGTGAAATGGGGTGGAAGTCAGTGGCTGTGCCGTTTCACTAAAGACTTAGTATTTTAATCTAACACAAGTAGGAAGCTGGGATAGTTCTAGAAGGGGAAAGCTCTGATTGGGGTTTCTCTTCCTCCATTCCTGCCTGGAGTGGAGTGGAGATGGGGCTGAAATCAGGGCAAGGCATCTATTGGGATCCAGTGAAAGGCCTTTTGGGCAGCTCTGTGAGAGACTGGTGGCCTGGGCATGAGCGACAGGGACCATAGAGAGTTGCTTTGAAATGAGAATTGCTTCCCCTGTAAGACCATTAATGATTATGGTGATTAGATGGGTGATAATCATGGGTGATTAGATGGCAATGAGGCAGGAGATAGTACAGCGTGGTGTCTGGTGTCTGATTTTCTGTTGGGCACTGGGAGGGATAGGGACCTTTTTCTGAGATGTGGGATCCTGGGAGAATCTTCAGAAGCAAACTTGATTGAGGGTTGGATGAAGAGCGTATGTGTTTAAAGGGTTTGAAGAGTTACCCTAAAAGAAGATTCACTGAGAATGAGGAGGAGAGGGAAGGAGTCATCGAAGAGGCTGAGGGAGATCTGAAGCCACCACTATCTTCTGAACAGATGGACATGCTGCTTACAGACTCCTGAGTGTCTTGTTGAGAGGTCTGCCTGTCTGTCATTCCCTGGCATGCTGCAGCAATAGGTGGTACATTTGGGTGATGGATGATGGAAGGAGCAACTAAGCTGAGGAAGTTTGGAAAAGCTTTGCTCTGAGTTACCCAAAAAGAGGAAGTCCTCAGGCCAATGGAGCATGAGCTTGCACTTCAGGAAAGCACATGGACCCCATGACTTCTCCTGGAACAAAGAGCAGCCTTATTAATTTGCAAGTGTGTGTGATGGTATTTCCTGGTATATCATAGATAAATAGGGCATGATTATATGCCATAATCAATGACAAATGCTAGGAAGAGACAGGAATGGTTGCCATTGTGAGTTTTCATCTATAACAAAGAGGAGGAAGTAGGAAAGAGGGGGAAACTGTGTTGGGGGTATGTGAATGCTTTGCTTTATCATGGTACCCAGTCCCAGTACCACTCATTAGAATCCTGAGCACTGCATCACTGGGCCTGACATCAAGCCATTGGGTACAAGTGTCATTGGCAGTGGTCCTGAGGCATTAAAGGGGAGTACCCCCAATATAAAGAGAGAAAGGAAATGATGACCCTACAGGGGGTTTTGACTTAGAGAAGAGGAGGCTCCCCTGACTTATAATGTACCGGAAGGGGTGGAAGGATGGGAAACTGGAAGACAGGGTAGTGGGAGGGAGGATGTGTCTGTCCATCTGGAAGATGCTATTTTCTCTGGTAAGTAGGAGGAGAGGTCATTCACTGAGAATGAGGAGGAGAGGGAAGGAGCCATCGAAGAGGCTGAGGGAGATCTGAAGCCATCACTATCTTCTAAGCAGATGGACACACTGCTTACAGACCCCTGAGTGTCTTGTTGAGAGGTCTGCATGTTTGTCATCCCTTGGCATGCTATAGCAATAGATGATACATTTGGGTGATGGATGATGGAGTGAGCAACTAATCTGAGGAAGGTTGGAAAAGCTTTGCTGGGTGGAGGGGATGGACAGAAGAGGACCGGATTGAGTGGAATGGAGAAACCCCAGTAGTCAGGGGAGTGGGTGGAGAGAATGGATTACAAGGGACAGAATGAGTAGAACAGGGGATCCCAGCAATTAGGACAGCACTGTAACTCCTATTCCGTCCTCAGCAGAAACATTGGGAGGATTTGGGTTAAGACACAGATGGCTGCCATTTGTAAAAGGGGGCAAAGTGCCAATGCCTTTCTCACTTGCTATCATGTGATAGGCATTAAAGCAGCTGTCAAGGTGGCTCATGACATTTGTAGGTGACTTTACTTTCCTGGCTCTTGATCACAAAGTTATCCCCAGGGTTTGCTTTGGGGGTGTCCAGCTTTGGCTTCTGACTTGCACACAAATGCCTATTAATCTCCCCCAGGGAGAGAATGATTTTCTGTGATGCCTAAGAGGCATTTGGCATTTCTTCTATGTCCTTTGACAAGAAGTGATGTAAGGACAGTAGTGGGTGGTCAGGGGCAGCGGGAGGGGGTGTGCAGTAATTTTGTACACCAGCATCATAAACTAAAACACTATTGTTATAATATTACCTAATGAAATAAGAAGAGAAACAAATGAAATGAGATATTGAGGGTCCTGGGATAGTTGTGCAGCAGTGTCTGTTTTGTAGGTAGGAATTTGATGCTGGTACTATCCTACCTGGTGGGCATTATCCTGTAGGCTCAGATCTTTGTGATCCCATGATTCCCAATGCCACAACCAAGTGTGCACTCTCTGGTAAACAATGCAAGTAAGTATAAGAGCACCATGGCCGAGTGTGTGCCCCCATTTGATGACCAGGTGCACCCATGGTCATCACAACAACTCACCACCACCAACAACAACATAGGGAAAGTTAGGGAATATAAGATATGCTTGCTCTGTTTCTGTCTCAAGAGGGACAGTACTCGAGTGAATTGGGTTTTGCTGGAGCAGGTTTATTTTTAGGCCACACTCAGTGGTGCTCAGGGCTTACTCTTGCTTTGTACTCAGGGATCAATTCTAGAAGGACTCAGGGGACTATATGGGGTTCTGGGGGTTGAACCTGGGTCAACCACATGCTAGAAAAGCACCCAACTTGTTGTATCATTGCTTCAGTTAATTGATTTTGAACTGTGAAATTCTTGAAAGTTTTAACCATTTTTTTACATATAGAATCTCATTTTAGTTATAGAATCTAGAAATTTAATATACAGGTAATAATTGTGGTTAGCTTTAATTAAGTCTCAGCTTTATGCCAGTTATATAGTAAGTAATATTCTAAGATATGCTCCTCCACTTAGTGTTTTCATCTAGTGTTTCATTTAATTTTCTGAGCAGTTTACAAATAAGTGGTATTAGAAAAGTGGTATGCCAAGTTATAGAGCTAGTAGATGATTCCCAGGGTTCAAATCCAAGTTTATCCAAGTGCAAACCATGTTTATAATCACTCCATGGCCACTGCCACATTAAATGCAGTGTTAGTTATTGTATTGCCTGTTAATTGAATTTTCAGGAGATTCTGATCCAAACCCTTGAGTTCTATTCAAGATGGAATTGCCATAATTTTTAAACATCTGCAGGTATGGCATGATGGCATTGGAGGCACTTAAGTTTAGGAAAAAATTTTGCAGTCCTAGATCCCATAGAACCCACACCCATGTCCAGCTCTTCGAACCACTATGGAACCACTCCCTACATGCCTGTTCTGGTATTATTTGGAGGATATTGGATGGTAAACAGATGTGACTCAGAACTGAAGCATATCTCTCATATTTAGGAATTAGTATTTATAAGCATGGTTTGTGAATTTCTACTCCTTCCTCTTCCTGTTTGTTTGTTTTGGGGTCACATTCAGCACTGCTTAGGGCTTATTCCTGGCTATATGCTCAGGGGCACTCTTGGTGGCCTTGAGGGACATTTGAGATGCTGAGAATTGAACCCTGGTTTGCATTATGCAAGGCAATTGTCCTATCCACTGTACTATTCCTCTAGCCCCCAAGTTTAGAAACATTGATGTTCTATCTTTGTCATTTAACATTTATTAAATATTAAGGGTATATCAGGTCATTGAACGAGATCTATTGTAAGACAGGATGGTCTTAGTTCCTACGGGTTTAGTATAAATAACTCTGAGGCTTTTTACCTTTGGACTCAAAATAGAGGCAGAGGAGAATTGTGGAAAGAACATTAGATGGAAGCTGGTGAAACCTGTGTTTTAATGAGTCCAAGAGAGTTTATGAGAGCCTGGGAGGCACACAGGGATATGAGGCACTTCCTGTAAGGTGGCTGAGACAAGAAGAATGAAAGCCATAGCCGGAAATTCATGCAGTTGGGCAACCGGGAGATGCTTTTGGTCTCATGTTATTCTCGGTTGCTCATCCATGCAGCTGCTGTGTACAGACCACCATATGGTAGATAGATAGATAGCAAGTACTTCTGATCCCCATTCCAGCTGGAGGTGGTGTCAGTACCCTGGAGAGCTCCATGCAGCCAGGAGATCTGCCCAGCAAGGATCCCCAATTCCAAATCTCTGTGAGATCTTAGAATCTCAGAATATCCTCAAGGTCCTTCATTGAGGGCCAATTCCTTGATAGCAATAACTCCAATTTGGAATGATGTCTTCATTTTTGGAGAGATATCTTTTTGGAAAGCTATTCGGGAGCTTTTATCTTTAAATATGGATTAAACAGAGACTCCGAAAGAGACTAGTGAAGGGTTTATTGCACCTAAATGGAATGAATTACATCATTAAAAATATCTGGACAGTCATTTAAGTCTTCTTACTTGCAACCCAAGTTTAGTGCACGACAAGGAATGGTTTTCCCTGTCTCAGACTCAGAAACCACTCAGTAAAAAACGGTTGTATTATGACAAAAGAAAAAAAAAAAAACAAAAAAAAACAACCACCATCTGGCCTGTTTTGCACAGAAGAGTTTTCTAGATGACTCTTGAGGTCTGTGGTGAGAAAGTACATAGCTTCTGTAGATTCTCTCGGAATTTCCTCAGAGAACATTTTCTGTTCTTGCTGGAACACTGCAGAAGGTACTGTGCCGAGAGAGGAACTGCTCATTGGTTTCTCCCTTCATACATTTGATGAATCTAAAATAAAAATGTCCATGATGTTCTGTTACAACCCATCCTATACCTGGGGCTTGGTTTGATGCAGGTGCCAGTAGAGCTTGAGATGAACATTTACTGGGAGGTGATGAAGCCTCATCCCCCACCCTTTCTCCCTAGGTAACTTAACCTTACCTGCAAGACCCCGCCCATTCCTGGGAGGGGTCTTGGAAAAGGTAGATAAGGTATGGACCAGAGGGGATTAGGGCTTTGGGCTGGCTCTCGTGCTTCTGGTCTTTGGCCTACATGGAGGTCAAAGGCAAAATGGCTGAAAGGAATTAAGATGCAGGGTAGCTAAAAATAGCTGAATGCTTGAAAGGTTATGAAATACGCCACACACATGTGGTAAATAGGGCATGAATAAAGTTAACGCTTCCTAATGCCTGCCTGTAAGTGAGTTCAATACCCGTCGCTTTCCTGGACCCCAAACCCGCCGGTTAATGGGGGTTGCGGAGCCACGTGGCCTGGAATGGCAAAGAGAAATCCATCCCTCTCCATCCCTCTCCATCCAGATCCATCGTTAATTATTTAATTCTACAAGGTACCTTCTCAGGAATACCCAAGAATACCCAAGAATGGTAGAAGCACGGGGGAAAAAAGTGAAATATGAAAGTGGTGAGCAAAAGGAGAAGGTAAAGGGAAGTGAGGCATTAGGGAGCTAGAAATGGGAAGTAACGGGGGATAGATAGGGCAGGGAAATGGGGGCTAGAAAGTAGACAATCTAGGCAGTAAAGATGAAGCCTTACTGTGCTATCTGCCTCCCAGCTGCCCCAGCCAACATAGAAATAGCAGGTCAGTTGGCAGGTCCATTCACAGTCACGGATGTCCATCAGAAATGCCCCTCTGCACTCCATTTTCAGTCCCTTGTTGGGTAGCATAGACCCATAAGGTACAGTCCTCACCTCCAACCTGGTTGCTTCCTAAAATATGTTTAAGGCTAATATGGGGGACATTAGAGCTGATTTACGGCATAATCTGGGGGTTGTGGCCTGGTGATTGATTGGACCACAAGGTGGAACACTATGTACGGCTACAGTGAGTTTTCTACCGAAAGGGCAAACACCAGAGAGTTCACAGAGAGATCAGTATGACCCAGACCTCACAAATCTCTCTGCCTGCTGCTTTCCCAGCTGCCCCCAGACAACCATTCTCTCTGCCCAGCCATGCTGGTTTCATCTGTGGCTTCTTTGTTCCAAGGCTTCTTCAAGAAATTGTTCTCCTGGGAAGCAGCTGTGGCTTCATGCCATGGTGTCTACTTCCTTTCTCTCTCTGCTTTGTTTCATTCCACTGTTAGACAGGAACATATTTTTCTCACAATTCCTCAGGAACCAATGCCCACGAGAAGACCCTTATGAGAAGCCACATGCAGAAAGGTGGGTGAGAGTCTGGTTTGAGGAATTCTATGATACAGCAGGTGAGGTGCTATTAAGCACAAAGACTCAGCTTCCAGAGCTGAGAAATCCTTGCCCCCACCCTACCCTGGCCTGTTTGAAGTGTTTCTGCTACTCTGCTGTCTGGCTGACTCCTTTATGCTAGAGTAGATAGAATACAGGAGAATACAGGATTTCAAGCTGAAGACCGGGACAGCCATCGAAGGACCTCCCTCATATTTTGGACATGAAGAAAAACAGTAAGGAAACCATAAATTCTCAAAGGCAACAGAAATCAAGAACTGGAAGCATATCACAGCTTTTATCATGTTAACTCCAAACCCACTGCAGTATCAACTTTGCACCACCAGTGATCCAAAGTTCCCTTCCTTTCTTCACTTGGCTTCTTAGCAAATTCATCCCCTTTATTTTTTGGAGGGATCAGAGAGCTATAGTACAGTGGGTAAGGTGAGTAAGGCCTTGCACGAAGCTGGTTGGATCCCTTCACTACACCAGTTACTTGAACCTATCTGAATGACCTCTGAGTGAAAAGCCAGGACTAAGCCACCAGATATAGTTCCCCCTACAATTTTTTTTATTATAGTTAGGGTCACATGTTTACACTCATATGGACTCTTATGGGTTTGTTGTAGACAGTGACCTTACTACCAAACCACTAATAATCTTCAAGACCCTTGACAAATGCCTTTATGTTGTCCCCCTCCTTCCTTGGCACTCTTTGCTCTAGCCCAAGAAGGACCAAGAATATGCTATCATTTGAACCATCTATTCCCTTGTCTTGTAACTCTCTATGTTACAGAGACACGAGGTCATAGAATAGTTTTTCTTCTTGCTCTGACTTATTTTACTTCACACGACCTGCTCCAGTTTTACTTGCATTGTATTGAAACCACACAATGCCATCTTTTCTTCTAGCTGCACAGCTTTCCATCAAGTATATATGTCACGACCTGTTCCATCCATCTATTTCCATACTGTGTTGTACTCTGCGCTGCAATGAATGTGGGGGTGCATGTACAGGAATCTTTTCAAATGGATTTTTTTTTTGGTTTGGGAGTAATGGCAAGAAGTGCAGTTGCTAGGCTGAATTCTTTTTCAGTGCCCCGTGAACATAAAAGACATTGAATTGAGTTTCAAGTGTAGTTCCAGAGAAGACTTAGATGGAGAACAAAGCATGTGGAGAGAGATTTTTCTTCAGTCTTTTATGTGATGTTGACTTTCGCCCTGAGGACTATATAGATTTAGATTAGCCAGGCTTATCGGTTCACTAAGATTCAAGTTGTTATTTCTTTGGAGCTTTGTTTACAGTATTAGTTGACTTAGATTTATTTCTCTCAGCATTTGGTTTAGTGATTCACTGCTTGTGCACCTTTAATTTACAAAGAACTCTTTTTCTGGCATTCTCTCTTTTGACTCCTATTTGCATTGTTTACTCTTACTGTGAGACGATGAGTAAAGAGTTTGTGGGAAAAATGGCAAACCACCAAAGTTCAGTTATGCGACATTTTACATGTAAATTGAGTTGGTTCTATTATATGAACCTTTAAAACTAAGAGGAATTCTATGCTGACTTGAAAAATTATTCTTTAGTTGACCATTTCTGCATAATTTCTGCTTTTATAAAAATTATCTAAGATGCTTATTTTAAAAGCTTACTCAATAAGTTTTACTCCAACACACCTGATTCAGAATCTCCAGGTGTTTTTTCTTTGTTTTTATTTTTTATTTATTTATTTTTTTGTCACACCAGACAGTACTCAGGGGTTACTCATGGCTCTCAGGAATTATTCCTGGCTGGCTTGGGGGACCATATTCAATGCTAGAGATCAAATCTAGCTGCATGCATGGCAAGCACCTTACTTGTACTACTGGTTTGACCCAGAATCTCAATATTTTTGCACCTGCTTAGAATTTGATGCTTATTCTAGTCCATCTATTCTTTCATCTATTTTAGCTTTCCATCTTGAAGGACACAGATATTAAGATGAGTAGCAGCTCATCTGGTTGGTTAATTTTTTCACGCTGCTATTGCATTTAATTGAAACAAGAGATTTCTGATATAATTGAGAGATCTTGACAATTTAATATAAATACATTTTATTCCAACAACTTAATGCTCCCTTTAGTGATAGCTATGATTGCTGAATGCACCCCAGCTGCATTATCAAAGGCATTAGGATAAGATTGGTTCTTTTTCAGTGTCCTTAGTTAGAGACTAAAAATGAATCAAGATTCAGATTTTTCCCCCCCAGAGTGAGTGTTTCTAGTTCCAGTCATTAACCTTTGTATGTTTGTGTGGTGCAAGATAACAGTAATTTACTTCTTTCCTGACTAGCAAATGTTTCATCCCTGTTGGAATATGCCAGTGGCAGGAAACTCCTGAAGCAAGCTATTTCTTCAAATGCTGAACAAGTTGCTTCTTTATTCCCACTTATTCCAGCGTCAGCCCTTCTGATAACATTTCAGTTATAGCATGGCAGACTGGAGCTAGCGAGTAAATAATGATAAAATTTGGAGGAGGGTGAAAACGAGAGTAGTGTGGTAGGGGGAAGGAGGATGAGTACAGGAGACCCCAGAAAGATGCCTGGATCCATTTGGTCATCTTGCTTTCCTAAGGGAGCCCTCACCTTTCCCCCTACCTTCCTTTTCCCCCACCTCCACAAACTTGTCCCTTTTTACTTCAGTTCTGTGCTGGTTCTGCTAGCTTCTCATCAGTAACTCAATGAATGACAACCCTGGAGACTTACTTCCTCATCACTGAGAGTTAAGGGACCTTACTATTTGGCCAGAAGCTGGATTCTATCAGTAATATGTATCTCAATATGCATCCCTGCTTGTATTCATTCTGTGTAATATGTTGCCAAAATCATTCGTCAAAGAGAACAATTGATTAAGCCATAGATGGGAAATGTAAGCATCAGATATCAATGCCCACATGAAGAGCTTCAAAGGTCTCACCTTATTTTGTTTGTTTTGAAGCCATGCCCAGAGGTGCTCAGGGCTTACTCCTGGCTCTGTGCTCAGGGGGTCACTCCTCTGGAGTTCGGTATGTGGTACCAAGGTATTAAATGGGGGTTGGCAAATGTTCAAAGCAAGTACTTACCTGCTGTATCATCTTTCTGACCCCCTCAACTATAATTTAGGTGAATTGCTGGATCCTTAGTATGAATTAGTTTGGGACCAAAAACATTTCCAGGGTCTTTCTGGCATCATGGATGCCACATTTTTTGTCGAGTTCACTTTCAGGAACCCCACCAAGGTCTCTCTGTGGAGAGTGAAGAAAGACATCCTCTTGACTCTGGCAGGATGAGGTGAAGAACAGTCATATGAAATATATCTAGAACCTTCTTCTCTTTAACTAAAGTACCTATCCAGGGAAAGAGATTTTATTTGAGCCCTAACCCAATTGGAAGAGGACTTCAATGTGACTCTAGTTCCTTCTTGTCTTTCTGTTTCACCTGAGTGAGGGGTGGAAATGCGACTGTGCAACATATGTGTCCCAGGCAGTTACAGATTCCCTAAAGACAGATTTAAATAGAAGATTCTGGAATTTTCCTCCCCCTGCCTCTTAGTACCACATCAACAGGGTGTCAATATAATACCTGCAGTTATACCCTGAAGATCTGCAATACAAATTCTGAGAGGGACTTTGGGGGAAGCTCAAGGACAGCAGAGAGATGCAGATGTCTTTCCTTGGGAACAGCAGAGGAAGTAGGAGAGTCTGGCACCTATGGTCATAGCAAATCTTTTTTTTTTTTTTTTTAGGTTCTTTTTTTGGTCATAGCAAATCTTAAACACAGCTAAATTCCACATCATCGTATTACCATGAAACCCTACAGGAATGACCTGTCCACCTCAGCTCTGATTCTGGGTTAGTCCCAGTTGACTTCCAGCTGAAAATGACAAGGCATGCTTACAGAATAAAAAGCATATGCAAAGACACAAAATTAAATTGGCTTTAGACTCAGATGCAGAGGTTAGATGAAGGGTGTTCGAAATAACTAAAGTATGTTGACTGTTACAAAAAATAAAAAGCAGACAGAATGAAAGGTATGGATTATGTAAACAGAGAGATGGAGACAATCAGAAGGAAGAATAAGTAAGAACAGAAGTGTTGAGTGTCATGGGTCTCAGAGATATTCAGCCAGGATGTGGGAATGTGAAGGAGGAAGTTAAAAAATACAAGCCCTACTGTCTGCCTTGCTGGAGATAGCCTAGGACGGACCACAGTTTGATTCCCCGGCATCCCATATGGTCCCCCAAGCCAGGAGTGATTTCTGAGCGTATAGCCAGGAGTGACTCCTGAGCATCACCGGTGTGGCCCAATAACAAACAGAAAAACACAAGCACCACAAAGGTAATTTCATTGGGCTCAGTACATATGTAAGTAGGATATCAGAAAAAGATAGAATAGAAGATGGAGTTGGAGAAATTGTACAGTGGATAGGGTACTTGCCTTGTAAACAGCCAAACTGGGTTTGATCCGAGTATCCCATAAGCTCTTTTAAACACTGCCGTGAGTTGATTTCTAAGTGCAGAGCCAGGATTAAGCCCTGAGCATCACTGGGTGTGGCCCCAAAAGCAAACAACCAAAAAAGAGTAGAAGAGAAGTGTTTGAAACTGTGATGACTGGGCATTAATGCTGACAGATGCTAGAACACTCCTTCATTCATTCCTGCAAAACACTCCCAGCTCAGGTACCCAGACTTACCTTGGCCTACTGTCCCCTTTTCAGGAAAAATAATTCAACAGCCCTCATCTCTGTAATGTACCATCTTCCAACCAAAACAACCTCCAATTGTCCCAGAGTCTGCTTCTGCCTCTACTACCATCATCACACCAGCACCCCCAGGGGGCAGTATTGCCTATTTTGGAAACTACTGCTCTAAGTAAACACAATCAATGTGAATCTTCTCACTGTGTTTAAAGAGCATCTTCCAGAAAAATCTACAGCTAGCTCCACACTTTGGCATGAGAAACTGTTTGGTTTCCCTCCAAGATTGGGAATAAAGCCCAATATTCCTTCTCTCATCTCTTATTTGACTTGATTTGTTCTGCACGACCTAGATATTGCAACAACAACGAAAGGAAATAGCAGGTCTATAGGTGGGGGAAAAAGAAATGACACTGTTTTCACAGGTGGTATGATGGTTTATAGAGAAAATTACTAAGAATCAGGGACCGGAGAGATAGCATGGAAGTAAAGCATTTGCCTTTCATGCAGAAGGTCGGTGGTTCGAATCCCGGTGTCCCATATGGTCCCCCGAGCCTGCCAGGAACGATTTCTGAGCATAGAGCCAGGAGGAACCCCTGAGCACTGCTGGGAGTGACCCAAAAACCCAACAAATAAAAAAAATAAAAAACAAAAAAAGAATTAGCAACAAAGCCTTTTGAAACTAATAAATGAGAAGAGGACACCGATATGTTCAGAAGTGAGTGGTTCACAAATATAGAACATATATAATATAATGTAATATACATATATTGTATATGAAGGTCAATTGTTTTCTTATATATTAACTGAGAGCTATTGGAATTTGAAATGTAAGACCTCACAGGGCTTGGAGACAAAGTATAGTGGGTAGAATGTTCGACTTGGGTTCTATCCCCAGCATTGCATTTGGTCCTCAGAGTATCACCATGGATGATTCCTGAGTGCAGAGTCAGGGGTTATCCTGAATACTGCCAAATGTGGGCATCCCAACTTAAAAATATATCACTTAGCGCTAAAAATGCGGGCAGGAGGAATCAGGATATAGATATAACAGAACCTATGCAGGATATGAATGATGAAAGCAATAAAAGTTTGATGGAAGAAATCAGAGCTATAAATGTATTCTGGAATCATAGACTGGAAGTTTATAGATGAGAAGACTATTGGTTAATAATACATCGATCCTTCCCAGCTTTATATGTAGGAATGTGGAATCACATTGGAATACCAATAAACTTATTTTAAAAGTTATTTGGAAATGATTAAGATTAGCCAATACAGAATGATGAATAATAAGTTGAAGAATACGCATAAAATGGTTACACACATAAGGGTACATAAAGTTCTTAGGCCCATGTAGTTGTAGTGGAAAAACAATGAAGCAGATAATCAGGGTAGAAAAGAGAGCTCAGAAATAGATCCAAACATTATCAAGTATTCCCCAATAAGCAGTAAAATATAATTTATAAAAGAATAACCCTTTAAACAAAATTTTCAGAAAAAGTCATGATTTTCTGCAAAGGAAAAAAAAAACCTCGGCATATTTTCCCCCTAATTTTTTTTATCATAACACCATGACTTACCAAGTGGTTCCTACTGCAGCTGTTTCAGGCATTAAATGTCCAAACACTAATCCCATTACCAGTATGATCTTCCCTTTGTTAGTGACTCCAGTCTTTCACTCACCACTATAGCCTGCTCCATGCAGGTTTAAACAAATTTACTTTACACCATTTTGTGTTAAAACGAAAAGGCAAATGGAATCACCAAAGGGTCAACAAGGATCAATTTGAAATGATTGTTTTTTATCTCTCCATGGGGTTACTAAAGTCAGTGGTTGACTTTAATATATGTTGGTTTTATTTATATGCTTTATATGTTTTAATATATGCTGGTTTTATTTATATATATTTTGGCCACACCCAGCAGTGCTCTGGATTTACTCCCAGCTCTGCACTTCAAAATCACATCTGATAATCTTGGGGTGGGGTGGGGTCAGCCATGTGCAAGTCAAGCACCCTACTAGCTGTACTATCTTGTCTACCCCTTAAAACTTAAACTTTGACAAATATACCTTGAAGTTGACCATATAGAGTAATCTTAAATGTAAATCTGTAAGTCTTCTTAAATAAATATAGGAGGAAATTGAAGTGACCTTGAGTTTATGATAAATTTTTAGAGACACCAGGATCATGTATGAAAAAATTATTAAGTTGAAACTTAATAAAACTTATAAACTGTGAGAGACATTGTTAAGAAAATTAAAAGACAGGTCACATATTTGAGGGAAATATTTGCAAACTACTAATGAAAATTTGTATCTAAGTACCCCAAAACTCTCCAAGATTCAGCAGTGAGAATTAGAGACAGCGAAAGAGAGCCTGGCAGTTTCTTACAAAGCTAAAATGAATCTCGCCATATGATCTAGCATTCATACGCAGTTGATTTGAAAATGTATTTTGTAACAGAAACCCTATCTTTAAATGTAAACAGAAACTTGATTATAGCCAGAAACTGGAAGTAAACAAGCTGTCCTTCAAGGGCTAAACTGAATCTGGAAAATGTATGCAATGAAGCACTATTTAGTGATTAAAAAAGACGTGTGATCAAACCACAAATGGAGAGGGGTGGATCTTAAAAAATGCATACTGCTAAGAAAAAGAGCCAATTTTAAATGATTCTTGTCATATGAGTCCAGTTGTATGATATTTTAAAACGGTAGCATTATAGCTATAATAAATAGGTTAGTGATTGCTGGGGAAGGAGGAGGAAACCAGCATGTAGGGATAGTTTTAGATCAATAAATATATGTTAGGACAACAGCTACTATATTTGGCTCTGTGTTCAGGGATCAATCTTGGCTGTGCTTGGGGACCATATGTGATACAGGGGATTCAAAATGGGCTTGGCTCAGTGTTAGACCTTATCTGCTGCACTCTCTCTCTCTAGCCCCAATAATGTATATTTTTCAAAATCATTAGAACGTAATAACATAAAGAGAAAAACCATGCTATTTGGATGTTTTAAAAAGGGGCGTGGGCTGGAGATGTGACTCTGGTAGAATATATGCCCTATATATATATATATATATATATATATATATATATATATATATATATATATATATATATATATATATATATATATGATCCTGGGTTTGACCCTTCATATTGGAAAAGAAAATAGAAAAGAGATTGGGTGGGCCCAGCGTGGAGGGTAAAATGTAACAGAATTCCAAATGTATGAAAACCACCTTAGAGGAAAAGGTAATACTTAGAGGATCTAATTAATTCATTAGATCATAATTAAATAACATAGTTAGCAGTGACAAAGGGCAGAGTCTTTGAAAGGCAAGACTGGAGATGGCACTTGGGAAGAGCACATGCTTTGGATGGATGGGCTTGTGGATTCAATCACACACACATACATAGACTAGAGGTAAAAGAAAGTGTCAGTGGGGCCAGTTAGATAGCATGGAGGTAGGGTGTTTGCCTTGCATGCAGAAGGACAGTGGTTCAAATCCCGGCATCCCATATGGTCCCCCGAGCCTGCCAGGAGTGATTTCTGAGTGTAGAGCCAGGAGGAACCCCTAAGTGCTGCTGGGTGTGACCCCAAACCAAAACCAACCCCCCCCCCCAAAAAAAAAACCCTGTCAGTAAGAACTGAGCTGATCCTTGTGACCCAGAGGGTGGGGAGGGTACTCCTGGGGTTGTGTTCATGTTTCTTGAAACTGAGAATGAAGAATGGGGGCAGCTGGGAGCTATTGTTACAGAAGAACACAGAATAGGGGCCAGCGAGGTGGCGCTAGAGGTAAGGTGTCTGCCTTGCAAGTGCCAGCCAAGGAAGGACCGCGGTTCGATCCCCCAGCGTCCCATATGGTCCCCCTAAGCCAGGGGCAATTTCTGAGCGCTTAGCCAGGAGTAACCCCTGAGCATCAAATGGGTGTGGCCCACCCCCCCCCCAAAAAAAAGAAGAACACAGAATAACCCAGTAGGAGTAGGTTAGAACTGGAAACAGGAGAGTGGACTCTAAACTGGCAGTCAACTTGCAGAGATACACTAGCTTATGTTGATAAGCATCAACATATGACACTGAGGGGTATGTGAGCAAGGAGACCAGGAGCCCATCCCAAGAGCTCCCCATGGCTAGGTGGCACAATTTGAACAGTAACTAGTATGGGATTTACAACCCCTAAATTATAACAGCATGCTGCTCACTAATAATATAAAACCTAGGGTAATTAGGTAAAAGGTGAGAAGGGGGTTCTTCTATATTGAAAACTTGCTGAGACTTTATGTGGCATCTCAGCTATCCCCAACATGGGGCCTGGATCCCCCAGTTTTGAGGAATGAGCAACACAGAGTGGTGACTATCTGGGAAAGTCAGTGTGGAAATGCAGGATAGAGGGACTGATAGCGGTAGGAAATCTGACCCAGCCTCAGGCATGTGGCCATGTGATCATAGCAAAGTGACATCATGCCAGTTTTATGAGGACTGCCCATAGAATGTGGTAGAAATTATGTCATCAAGGTGACATTCTTCCCTTGAAGCATAATCTTCATTTAACCATGAGAAACACGTCAGCTTCCTTCCAGCTGAGGGACACTTTGTGAAAATGCCAGGACCGTACTTAATGAAATTCTCAGAATAATAAAAATACAGGAGCTTGGCTGTGTAACACATCCAAATTTCACAGTAATGACAATCCAGTAGGATCACAACAAATTTGATGGGAAAGTTGCATAGAAGCCCATCAAGTTCAGTGAGCAAAAGCAATAATACAGAAGGCTCAACCAACTTAGTAAATCCTCAGAAAATAATGGGGGGCTGAGTAAGAAATTAAGACACTGGTGGAAGGAACATAACTGGTAATGGGATTGGTGTTAGTACATTGAATGCCGGAAACAACTGTATTATGTATTG
The DNA here is from genome assembly GCF_024139225.1 of Suncus etruscus. NCBI lineage: Eukaryota > Metazoa > Chordata > Mammalia > Eulipotyphla > Soricidae > Suncus > Suncus etruscus. The sequence goes on along the minus strand of NC_064867.1, from coordinate 33,294,614 downwards.
CTTTGTTAGTCATGGTGTTATAATAAAATAAAATAAAATAAAACACAGGAATATATGGGCATGGGGAGCTACCAGGACTGAATGTGATGTTGTTGACTAGTAGTTGGGACCCTGGAATAGAAAGATTGAGGGAAGCACACACCAAGACTAATTACCAACAAACACAGAAGAAAATGCATAGGGAATGCTTAACATAACTCACCAGAACCCAACACTGGTTGGTGCTTTGAAAAGAACTATCATGAAAGTAAATATGTCCCCCTAGACTGGGGGCAGAAGTAAACCCTGTATTCTTGATCTGGAATGTATAAAGAACTTAGGCTGTCCTTTGTACCTCATCAGCCCATGTGCAGTTCAGACTGAAAGCTTAGAGGCCACGTGAGCCATAGCCACATCGAAAAGCACTAGAGGATCCCAGAAGGTTGGGGAATTTGGGCAGGAGTCACCCCTGAGTCAACTTTGAGGGATGTCAGCTAGGTAGCTTAGGGCAAGAGGTTATTAGGTATGATCACTTAAAAAGGAATCAGAGTTTCTGCCTTCCTGGCGAAGCTTGATAAACTCCAGGCTAGTCAGTGATCAGCCACATGGAAAAGCTACCCGAAGAAGGAGTCACCTTACTACTGAAGTTTGTGATTGGGGGTCCACAAAGTTCTAGGGGAAGGTAGTGTTCCCAATGCAGCATGTTATATGAGGAACAAATTTCTTAGAAAAATGAAGGGGTTGCCAGGTGACATGGAGGCCTGAAGCCATATAAAGGAAGATTTATTAGTTGATACAAGTACTTCTTCAAAAATAATTTGAACTTAGTACTAAAGATACATTATTACCACCCCCACCCCAAGGATTAAATTCAGAGACTCACATATACAAGGCAAGTGCTCTAGTGGTCTACAGTCCTATTTTTAAAAGGTCAAAGGAAGGGCTGGAAAGATTTCCAGAAAGTTTCCAGGAGTAGTCCCTGACCCTTGTCAGCTGTGCTCAACTGAACAAAAACAAGAAGGGCAAAGGAACTAAATAGATATTTCTCTGAAGAATGGTCAACAGCACTGAAAAGATGGTTGACATCATTAGTCATTAGGGAAATGTAAGTGAAAATGGCAGTGAAGTAGAGCTTCGTCTCCACTAAGATGATTATACTACAAAAGACAAGTGTGGGGAAATTGGCACCTCCCACTGCTGATGGGAAGTAGAAACGGTGCACTGAGAAATAATTTTTGCAATTCCTCAAAAGGTTAAACATAGTTACTCTATAAGTTACCAGTTCTGTTCCTAGACATATCCAGGAGAATTGAAATTATACTCACATACAGAAATGTGCACACTAATGCTTGTAGTTGCATTATTCATCCTATCCCTGGAGTGGAAATAATTGCATATCACCTGGTGATACCCATATGATGGAATGCTATTCAGCGATAAAATAAAGGTGCTGAGAATTGCTAAAGTGTCTGTGAACCTTAGAAATATGCTAAGTGAAAGAAGCTCATCACAAGGGACCGCATATTATATGATTCTGTTAATATGAAACATCTGGCCCAAGCCCACGTGTAGACAGCCTAAGCTGGATTAATGCTTGCTGAGGTGCATGGCATGGGGAGGCTGCTGTGTATGCATGACTTCTGGTTGATCCATACAAATATTCTAGAAGAGAGTTGGTGATAGTTATTTAACCTTATAGTAGATAAAGCCCCACTGAACTGTATACTTGGCAGTGGTATGGTATGGTATGTGAGTTGTATCCCCCCCAAAAAGCAACAAAGAAAACCTGAGCAAAAGATGTACTTTAATGATAATAAATAGTTGTGAAATGGTAGGTTGTGTGTTCCACAATCCCCAAAGAGGGAGACAGATCACCATGCCCCAAGTCCAGGTAGGACAAGAGATACAAGTCCAGCAGCAATTCTGACGCAGGAAATAATCTACACATAGTTGGAAAGGAATAGCAGGGCAAAATCTTACACCACAAGCTGTTCACTCACAAGCCAGTTGCTCCACCATGTGGAACCATGAGCCAAGATGGCAGCTTCCCTCCAGACCTCCAACGCAGTCTTTAGTGGGAAAAACAAAGCCCACCCCCAAGGGGAGGGAAAAGGCCAGATGAGGAGGCAATAGGGAAACATCTTCTTAACAAAGAAACCAATCGAGAGACGTCTAATTAGAAGGCAATATGAGGACCAATCCAAAGGCCTCTACCAACAAATAGTGGTTTACTAATTGTAACTAATGTTCATTATATATTCAGTTGTTAACAGGGCAGCTAGATTTGGGGGTGGTAGAACTCTCTCTACCATCTTTGCTATTTGTAAATCTAAAAAAAAAAAAAAAAAAAAAAAAAAAAAACAGGGCAGCTAGATTTGGGGGTGGTAGAACTCTCTCTACCATCTTTGCTATTTGTAAATCTAAAGCCGACCTGAAAAATCGAATCAGCTACTTTTTAATATCAGAAATAAAAATAAACAAAATGGAAACTCTTGTAAAAACAGAGTGATTTTTGGAGCTAGTCGTTTTAGATAAAAAAAAAAAAAAAGGCTCACAGGAATCTCAGCAACAGCAAACAGTCGCTTGAAATTTGAGTAGAAACAAAAAATGATCAGACCTAAACACCAAACCCAACGTCAATGACCACAGAATCAAGACCCCCAATCTACAACAAGCTATACACAAAGCGGACCTGTTACACTAGCAATCCAGGGGGCCAAGGGGGGAATATTGGATGCATGCTGGGAACAGGGGTGGAGGGAGGACAACACTGGTGGTGGAAATGACCCTAATTCACTGTCACTATGGACCTTAAATATAACCGTGAAAGACTTATAATTCACAGTAGTCACAATAAAAATTATATAAAAAAAAGATGCACAGGAAGGCAAAAAAGATCAAACCCAACAAAGCTGTGAGGTACAAAGTCCACGTTGGAGGCATTGGTTAAAACTCTGGCTTGCTCTCATGCCAGTGGGTATCATCATTACAGATTTGAGCTTTTTTTTTTTTCCAGCATACTAGCATTTCCTGTCGACCCCAATATAGACTGCTATTACTTGATGCATCAGGTATTTGTAACAGGTAGGGTTCAGGACAAAAGGAGTCTGAATATCACTGATGGTGGCTTAGGAGTTGTGTTAAAAAAAAGTGGGGCAGTTCCACAAGGGGCCTCTCCTGGAGCTTTGCTGATTCTGTATCAGCCTATCCTGGGCCAAAAGGACAGGTGCAGGGCAGAGAAAGGAGGACAAGCCAAGGCCTGAGACCTTGGTGATGAGACAGAAGAACCTTTTCCCTTCAGCTCTGTCTGTCTTTCTGGTGAAATCCTCTTTTTCCCCTGAAGTCTTCTTTCCTGGGGAATCTCTTCTCCTTCCTGGGTCATGTTATGTCATGTTCCTTTGTCAGTTGCACTAATAATATAGCGGTTTGTATACCACCACTTTGATTTTTGTTTTGTTTTGTTTTGTTTTGGGGCCACACTCGGTAGCACTCAGAGTTTACTCCTGTTTCTGCACCTAGGGGTTATTTCTGGCAGGTGCAGGGGACCATATGGGATGCTGGGGATTGAACCTGGGTCGGCCACACTGTGGTCTGGCCCCCATGACTTCATTATTTTCATCATTTTCTTCTGTTGGGTGGGGGAAAATTATGGATTGTATGTGTAATGGGAATACTTACATTCCACCATGAACTTGTGGTTATGGCAGTGTTGAGCAGGTTAATTGGGAGCAGGTTAATTGGGAAGTGCTCAGGAGAGCAGGGCCTAGGGCTCAGATTGAATACCTGGGTGGCTTTTTATTAGTTTTTTAATTGAAGGAATTCTGAGTCCCTTGTTTCTGCCTGTGGAGTGAACTGCTATTTTTGAACCGAGATCAAGTCATCTTTCTTTTTACTAAGGATAAAAAGGTGCATTTATTTCATATAAACACAAAGGAATATCGACATTCTTGTGTGGCAGGCACTGTGAGTTGTTGGTATCTGTCCTGCGGCCTTTGTAAGCTTTGCCAGGTAAGTGACTGCTCTTGTACCAGTCATTGGTGTTTTGTCAGCATGTTTGTCAGACGCTAAATTTCTGTGACTTCCACACTACATATTGATAGAATAATACAGGATGTCAGGCATTTTGTGAGGAGGTGGTTAGTATAAATATGTGTTATCATGGCTAAGGGTAAGGCAGGGGGGAAATAGAATTCTAAGCTGTTTCTGCCTCTGATTTGCATAATTTGCTTAAATCAATAAATTGATGTTTTTGGCCACACCTGGCAGTGATCAGGAGCAGGCTACTCCAGATCTGTGCTGGGGGCGAGGAGGGGTCATTCTCAGGGTGCTCAGGGAACCATGTTGTGCCAGGGCTCGGATCTAGGCCTCAGCATGCCAAACATGTTCTGTGGCCTGTTGAACTTTCTCTTCATCAAAGAAAGAGGAAGAAAGAAAGCAGGACTGAAGAGAGTACAACAGGTAATGGGGCTTGTCTTATAGGCAGCTAACCCGGGTTTGTTTTTTGTTTTTTTGTTTTTGGGCCACACCCGGTGGTGCTCAGGGGTTACTCTTAGCTGTCTGCTCAGAAATAGCTCCTGGCAGGCACGGGGGACCATATGGGACACCGGGATTTGAACCAACCACCTTTGGTCCTGGATCGGCTGCTTGCAAGGCAAACACCGCTGTGCTATCTCTCCGAGCCCAGCTAACCCGGGTTTGATCCCAGCACTCATGAATGATCTTCCAACCATGCATGATTTCTGAGTACAGAGCCAAGTGTAAATCTTTTTCTTTTTTTTTTTTTTTAATCTTGAGCACTACTTGGTTTGCCCACCATACTAAAAAATTTTTGGGAGGGTTAATGGGTCATACCTTGTAATACTCAGGGGTTACTCCTGGCTCTGTGCTCAGACATTACTTCTGGCAGACTTGGGGAACATATGGGATGCGAAAGATTGAACCTGAGTTAGCAAGGCAAATGCCCTACCCTCCTGTGCTATCACTCTGACTCCCTCCTTAAATTTTAAAGCAATAATAGCATTAAAAGAAAAAAATTTCATGAGACTGGAACAATAGCTCAGTGGGAAGGGCATTTGCCTTGCACATGGCTGGCACAGCTTCATAAAGCAAGTTGATACATATATTTTATATATCAAAACACTTGTTTCCCTCAGTGGTCAGGACCCATGGAGCAAGAAGACTGTAAACTCAATGCAAAGAACAATGAGATGCCAAACTGACACCACTGCCTGAGGTCTGGGTGCTGGGCACCTGGTGCTGATGGGCATGTCCAGCCTCCGTTTATCTGCCTTTCCTCACGTTGAAAGCAGGCCCCTGTGCTCAGGGCTTAAACTATGAATGTGATGTGAGATTTAACACTTTTTTTCTGGAGCTCCAAGCAGTGCCTAACACATACATCACACAGACTCTCAAATGTCAGCTGTGTCTGGGAAAGATACTGCAACTATTTTCTCCAAAAATACAGAGGAAAAAAAAGAAGAACCGAAAGGCCTCCATTCTTCAAATATTGAAAGAAGATCAGAAAGTCTATGAAAACGAATTAAGGGTCAACTATGTGGGAATCTTCTATTGGGAGGGGACAACACCCAGTGTTGTACTCAAGGTACTCAAGGGTGACTCCTGGCTCTGTACTCAGAAATTACTCCTGGTTGGCTCAGGAGACCCTATGGGATGCCGGGATTCGAACCACCATCAGTCCTGGCTTGGCTGCATGCAAGGCAAATGCCCTACCTCTGTGTGATCTTTCCAAACCTTTTTTTTTTTTTTTTTGCTTATTTTTGATCTTGGAGTTATTCCTGGATGCACTACTTCCAACAGAGCACACGAGGAGCCACTCCTGTGGTGCCAGGGGACCATGTGGGGTTGAACAAGGACTCCTAATAGCAGACCTCAGGCTGCAGCCTTGAGGTCTTTGGTCCAGTGTAGATTTTTTGTTTGTTTATTTTGGGCCACACCTGGCAGTGATCAGGGGTTACTCCTGGCTCTGTGCTCAGATATTCTCCTGGCTATACTTGGGGACCATATGGGATGCTGAGGATCAAACCCAGGTTGGCCATGTGCAAGGCAAATGCTCTACCTGCTATACTATTGCTCCAGCCCCTAGTGGTGGTGCTGATTTTTTAAATATTTTAATGTCAGAGCAAGGTAACCCATGGGAGGTGAGTAAACATGAAGACTGAAAAGAATAACTTCAAAAGAATAATGTTAGTTATAGTTTCCTTTGAAGCCAGTCATTGTTAGATGCCGAAGACTATGTCAAGGACTTGATCACTATGAAACCTCACACCAGTTTTATTTATTAGGTAAGTGACATTATCCACCAAGGCTAAGAAACTCTGGTCATGTGGCTTTCATCGTAGAGCTGAACCCTGGGTCTTCAACTGTTATTACCACACCCTAAACCTGTGTCACACTTTACAGAAAATCAACAGGGTCACTCTTTGAGCACAGGTTGCAAAGATGGCACTATGCAAAAAATGCCAGTGCTGCAGCAGATGGCTTGGAAGAACAAAGTGATAAGCATTCATTATGATCTTGGAAACTGTGAGCAATTTTGAGTCGGTTGTGAGACAGAGGAGGAAGAGGTGTGGAGGACTGAACCCAGACTCTAATAATGGGGTGAAGTGTGACAAAGGGAGAGGTGTTGGCTCTACAATTACAATTTCCTCTTTGACTTTTTCCCATTCGTTTTTACTCATTACTGATTTGCAGATGGGACAGTCTTGCTACTGAGTCTCCTACACAATCTAATCCCCAGAGCTAATTAGGTTAGTGAGAAGAGTAAGCTTTGAGCTTGAAGCTAGTAACACCACTAAGAATGAATCCACTTTTTAGGAAAATCATGTAAGAATACTTCTGAACCTGGCTACAGATTTCAGTCAGATTTTGCAGAGAATTCTCTTAGAGAATTTGCTGACCAGATTGCATTGGAAGAAAAATATCCAACCATAAAAAAATTAAAATCTAACAGTTGAAAGGAAAGATAATTTAGTTGTTAAGTAGTATGAAAAAAGTAGACAGCATCATTTATTAATGTATTTTTTAATGATAAAAAGGTTTAGAACATCTGGATTTTAGGACATTTTTAGATGGCAAATAATGGGGTTTAATCAGAGGTTAATCTGCTCTGGTGTTGGCGTATGCATGCTTGGTGATCACGTGTTAAAAATTGCCTTTTATTTCTGGCACACAATTGTTCTCCTGATTTGGTGCTCTAAGTGTGTCCATAAAACCGAGTCATAAGAGGAGCTCCTTGAAAGTAAAATGGAATATGTAACACTACGTTCTGTGGTTTCTGAAGGAACGAGCTATTATTTCAGTTATTTTGCATTTCTATAATAAAAGGTAGCTGAAAGGTGATTTGCATTTTTGATATTCTTTTTTTAGTGCATATTATTATGTTGTTCATTTCTGATATCTTGCTTTGTAGTTTCTTACCTTACTTTCCTTTCCTTTTTGTTACCACCACAAATCACAAATGTTCTGAAAGGTTTTTTTTTTTTTTCTGAAGGTAATTCTGCTAGTGAACAGTGCTTTGTTAAGAGACTCAAAGAATGTATTCTGTACATTTCTGCAACTGAAAAGGTTCAGTAATTGAACTGATGACTTCCGTCACTTCTTGGAAATTGAGAATCTAATCCAGTGTTTCTCAGCTTGGGGAGATGTGGCTATTCCAAGAAAATCTCATAAATGGGGCCACGGTATGAGACCAGGGATCAACTAGTAGGACGGGGTGCAGAACACAGGAAGGAATTAAGGTAGGAAGGGTACCATGGAAGGAAAAATGTTGAGAAACACTGATCTAATCCTTCTATCTGTTAGCACATATGCCCCCCAATCCCATTGCTCCCCCTGCTTTTGCCTATGTTTATACTGCTTTCCTGACCATCTATTTGGGCCTGTTAGTCATCATTTCAGCCATATATATATACACACTATCTTTTCTGTGAGGACAAATCAAGAACTATTTTCTCTACTGAGCTTTCCCATAGTGTTCTTTCTTTGTATGTCTCTTGGTTTCTTACTTGTTCTGCAGTGTAGAATTGAAGGTTCAATAGGCAGAAACTTAGGAAGACAGTTAAGCTCCAAACATGTATCAAGGGATGATAAAGAGACACTATCTTAGGATTTAGGGTTCAGTCAGGTAATCTGGGGTGATCTCATGTCTAGACTTAATTGTGTCCTCAGAGACACCATTGATGTATAAGGTTAACATTTATTTGTAGGCCTGGGAGAGATAAGTCATTTTTTGGTGGGGAGACATGGTGAGAACTATTTAACCCATGTTGTTTTCTGAACTTGATTCTTTCACTCTCAAAACAAAATATTTTTTGTATGTTTTTTGGGTCACAACCGGCAGTGCTCAGGGGTTACTCCTGGCTCTATGCTCAGAAATCGTCCCTGGCAGGCACAGGGGACCATATGGGATGCTGGGATTCGAACCACCGTCCTCCTGCATGAAAGGCAAATGCTTTACCTCCATGCTATCTCTCTGGCCTCAAAACAAAATATTTATTAAGTGCCAGTTTTGCATTTGCTTTGTGTCAAGATCAATACTTCATTTATCTTTGGCACCCTTTTGGACCTGGTAGATACAGATTAATGTAATGGCCAGACCTGATGGTCATTTGCAAATTTTTCCAAACTGAGGATTCATTGACCAGTTAATGATTGATTCTTTGGTGTAGAATTGAAGGATCAATGGATAGATACTAAGGAAGACAGTTCAGCTTCGCATATGTATCAGGGGTCCCCAAGGTCCTTTCTGACCTTGATGCTTCACTCATTACCTAGAAGATTCTTGGGACCCAGTATAAATCATTATATTCACAGCTAGATTTAAACTGATGAAAGGTTACAAAGCAGAAGCCAGGGCAAATGTACATGGGGCAAACTTTGGAGAGCAGAAACAAGTGTCTTTTAGAGTGGCTGGTGGAGTCACCAGGATGGACTTATTCTCTAGGTCCATGTCTGCAAGCGGTCCCCTTGTAAAACTCTGTGGGATGCCAAGTTAGAAAGGCCATCGAGGCCCAATGTGAAACGCCATCCCGACAAGGCTGAGTTTAAAACCATCTAATTTTCCAAGGAAGTGCATCAGAGCCTCAGTGCCCAAAACTATCCCTAGAGGGCTGGCCTGTCAGCTTCTTTGCTTGCTTCATGCTCCCCGACTTCTGGCTGGAAATAGCGCAGAGCATCTTGCCATGCTGATCATCTCTGCCTTTAAATTCTGAGCAGGGCGGTTCCCCGTGGACATCCGGCACATCCAGGGGCAGCCATGCCAGCAGGTCTTTGCAAAAACCAAAGCTTTGCATTTGCTATATGACTCCTTTTGGTCACCCCTGGAATTCGGAAGATCTTCCCACCATACTGTCAAGAGACAACTGTTTCTGAAAGCCTAAAACTTCTGAAACTTGGGAAAAGATGCAATCTTTGCTTCTGTTCAAACCAGTGGCCTCTTTCCATGGCTAGTCAACTCGTATGCAGCACAGTGCACCGAGTTAGGAGTCAGAAGGTCTGAGACTTGACAAGGTATCCTGTTACTTCCTTGTCTTACTTTTTCTTGTATGTATGTGCCCCTGCTGTGATGGGCACATACTATACCTCAGAGCTACCTCCTCAGCCAAGGAGTTACACATTTTGACTTTTAATTTTTATTTTGGGGGCATACTTGGCTCTTTGCAGGAGGAGTTAAGGCACTTGCCTGGCTTGTGGCCAACCCCATTTCAATAACTCTGATATCACCTCCCTGAGTCCTTCCAGTAGTGATTTCTGGCCAGGAATATGCCCAAAGCTCTACCAGGTATACCAGCTAACTACCCAAACAAAAGGTCTCCTTGTCTGTGCCAAGGGTTTACATCTGTTCTGAGTGATACCTTTGGAGAAGAGCTCCATCTTTCACCCCCTGTATATGGGGCATCTCAGACATGTCATGACTGCTACCAAGCCTGACAGGTTCATGTTGTAGGCTTGAGGAGCTAGAATATGAGGGAGACAGAAATGGATGTGCGGGGAAGCTAAGAAATATTTATTCCTTCCACCTTTAGGTACTCCTTCAAAGGAGAAAGCTTCTTCCAGGTTTTGGAAAACACTCAGAAAATAGTAATGGTGCTTGGATGTTTCTGAAACTACTGAGTCCCTTAACTTTTATTTCTGTGAATAATTGTGATTTTTTTTTCCTGAGGGCCATTACTCCCCCCAAACTTGGTTCTTCATTATTTCTTGGTCCAGGCAGTCGCTAGAGAGGAAGGAGCTTAGCATTCTGCTGTGTGTCTGGAAACAGGAGCCCAGGGACACTGAACAAAATCATCTCCTGTGTACCCAGCTGAAGTACACGAACCTAAATGTACCCCTACGTGCTGCCAATACTCTATCAGGAAGACAGCGAACAAGAAATTCAGTGCAGTTTTTCATGAGCCGGGTGTGAAGAAGGCTAGGACAGTTCCCTGTTGAGACATTTCTTTCTCCACTCATAACTCTGATTTATGGTGCCATGCCATACTGCCATCCAGAAGCATGTGAAAGCCAGGTTGCAATGATACCAGAGGTTTATTTCTGCCCATTATTTGGATCCATTGGGTCACTTTTAATGTTCTTTATAATGTTGAAGTAAAAGCGGTTCCTTAGAATCTAGCTACTAGGAATTTTCTTTATTATGGCTTTGGGCATCCTTTAAATTGCTCCATTTTTCCTCAGGGGGCTCTTTAGTACAGTAGAGTTTTATTCTCTTTTTGTTCATTTGTTCTGTTTTTTTTTTTTTTTTTTTTTTTTTTTTGGTAAGGAGAAGGGAAAGAGGTCTGGCAGTACCTTGATTCTGTGCTTCTCATTCTGCTTCTGTGCTCAGGGTCACATCTGATGGTGCTTTGACGACCACAGGTGGTGCTAGGGATTGAACTTAAGTTGGCTCAGAGCAAAGCAAGTGCACTTCCTGTTGTGCTATGAGCCCTCAGCAAATAGCTTTATGCCCTACAGATGTCTTTAAAAACTACTGTTTATTGAGTTCATTGCTAAGTGTAGGATTACCGCAGTTTTCCATAGGAGGGTTAATGAGGTAATTTATATGGTTGCCAGGCTTCTGCAGGTTACTGCAATACGCTGCAAGGCTGCCTGTTGCTTGGCTGCTGCAAGGCTGCAGAGGCCCAAGGCTGCCAGAATCACAGGGCTGTGTAGACTGCAGAGGCCCAAGGCTGTCAGGGCCCGGTGCTGCAAGGCTCTTAGGGGCCTGTGGGGCCCAGATGCTGGGAGGAGTGGAGAGAGAGCAAGCGAATGAGCGAGAGAGAGACAGAGAGACAGAGACAGAGACAGAGAGACACAAAGTAGCCGGTTCTTGCTGATGCTTCATCTCCAGCTGCCTGTGGACAGGAAGTCACTGCTATGGTCCCTATCCACCCATGGTCCAAGATTTTCCTTTTAGACCTGGCATGGCAAGGAGGCATGTCCAGGGACATGTCCAGTTTCAACTGTCATTACAGTGAGGGTATCCAAGGGGCTTGTCAAGTCCAACTGCCAAGTGGGGGGAATCTAAAGGGGTATATCCAAGTCCAAATGCCATTACATCAACAGAATTCTCCCCTTTATGATTTTTTTTTTAAAAAAACATATGTCAATTTATCCTCAGCAGTTGGCGAAGTTCATTCAGGTGATGGTCTGCAAAAGTCATGGTGGTTGTCAGCTGCATTTCTCTTCTTGACAGTTCATTTAAAAGCTCCAAAATGTAATTTTCTAACTTTTTATTGCATCTACCCTCCTCTCTTGAATGTAGGCCTCCCCTGGCCACCTCTGACTGTTGAATTCCTACCCCCACCCCCAACCCAGGCGCAAGCAGCAGGCCTTAGATTCCAGGAGAAATAAAAAAGATATTTGGTCTCTCTCTCTCTCTCTCTCTCTCTCTCTCTCTCTCTCTCTCTCTCTCTCTCTCTCTCTCTCTCTCTCTCTCTCTCTCTCTCTCTCTCTCTCAGTCTCAGGCAGGCAGTCACTACAATTTGGTGTCCCGGGTGGGCATGAGGCCCCATCCGGCAGCTGGGTCCCACAGGCCCCTGTGAGACTTGTAGTACTGGGCACCTGGCAGCTTTGGACCTCTGCAGCCTTGCAGCTTATTGCAGGTAAGTTGTTCTGGTTCTTTCCTCCTGGATCAATCTTTTTATATCTTCAGTGGCACCCAACTCTCTTCCTGATTTCTCCTCCATGCCCATTGCCTTAATTAATTTTGGTTTTGGGTTACAACTGATGATGCACAGGGGATTACTCCTGGTGTTACTCATGGGACCAGATGGGATGCTGGGGATCAAACCCTTGTTGGCCACAATGCAAGGCAAATGGCCTCCCAGCTGTGCTATTGTTCTGGTCCCCAAGACCAATACCTTTAGGCTCCATGAGGCTGCTTCCACATATTTATCCGGATGGCCCCCAAATGAATGACTCCTTCTAGATTCTCATCTGCTCTAGGAGAAAATAACAGGAACACTTTGGGTGTGCTCCATTTTCCTCTGAGAAGAAATAAATAATTCTAAATTAGTTTAGTGATAAGAAATTTCCAAATGTACTCCCTCTGTCTCTGTCTCTCTGTCTCTGAAGGATGATGTCTGGAGTCACAGTTAATACCAAACTCTCCATGGTGGTTTATTTGTTGAGAAGAAAGTAAAGAAGGCTTTCATTTAAATTTTTATTTCTAAAGACAGAGAAGATAACCCAGTGGACTGAACACAGGATTTGTGTACCAAAAAGGCTGGGGTTTAAACCCCAGAATTCCTTTATTAGCAGGGTCTGTTCTTGGGTTCTACTCCACAGAGTTTAGCTTGATGAATGTTGGATCAAATTACCTATCACATTTGTTACAGAGGTCAAATTATCTTATTGAACAGCCAGCTCTGCTCAATGAAACTTCTTCATCAAGCTCCGACTCTGTGGGCCTATTAATGGTGGTCTCTGTGCTTCTCATCAAAGGCAACTTTCAGGCCCAGGAACAATAGCATTTGTCAGCAGCAACTGAGAGATTCAAGCTTAGCAACGGTGATTGATGTTAGTAGGCTGTCTTGACCATGTGCTATAGCTCTCAAAGTGCACCCCAGCCTCTGGGTTATTTTTAATCTCATGTGGGTCAGAGTCTGGGGCTTGATCCCCTTCGCAAGGAAGTCACACAGGCAGTTTAATGATGGTTTTGCCTGCCAGGACATTTATTTGGTCTTAATGGTGGACTCATTTTTTTCTATGTCCTTATGGGAACCTAAACTTTATTTAAAAAAAAAGAGTTGGATGTGTTGGGTGTGGGATGGGAAAGCATCTTTGTTGAAGTTTGGTGCTTGCACTGCTGACCCTGACTTTTTTCTTCTCCTTTCCACATCTATATCTTTGTTCTTCAGGGTCCTGCCTCTCTTTCTTGCCACATATTGACTGTTATAATAGTTACCCACTTCCAACTCACCTCTTTTCTTTTGGAGGAATCTGCCCACTCATGCTTAGGGTTCAGGGGGGTACTCCTTAGAATATTAGGCTCCTTTGGCATTGTGGCATTGGGGATCAAACTTGGAGCATTGCACATGTAAGAGATGCATGCCACCCCGCCATGATCATCCAGCCCACTCAAACCCATCTTTTGACTTCACTTTCTCTGAAGTTCTATTCAGTTACTCCATTAAATTGCTTAATGTTCTGAACTCTTATATTCATATGGCATTGCATGTATCTTTAAGATATTTGCTTCATAAAGACAAGGAAGCATCTTGGCTTATATCTATAACCCTAATATCAATTCACTGGCTTTAGAAACAGAGGAAAGAGTGAAGGGGGTAGAACCTTTCTTGACTCATATGCTGACTCATATACCTTATACTTTACTTTTATATTTACGTAATGTTCTGAAGATAGGGAATGTCAGGTGCCTTTTACTCTGGAGGAGATAGAGAGGCATTGTGAGTCAGGCATATGTATTAGTAAATACTTTATTTTCTGCTATTTGACTTTTCATTTCACTGCAATAAGTTCAAGTTTCAGTTTCAAGATGGGGATGTAACGCCTGTTTGACCAATGAGAAAGATAATGCAGCTAAAGAGCCTTCTACTGATTGAACTATAGACCATCCACCACTGAGAAATATTTGGAAGTAGGATTGACAGGACTTGTACTGGTTTGGAATATGTGAGAAAAGAATGAGACATTATGAACCAGCTCTTGAACAATCAAGAAGAGATGATAGAATTCAGAGACTCTGGAATACTGTGGGCTGAAGGCAGGGGATAGGAGTTTGGGGAGAAAAATTGTGAAAGGAGCAATGTTGAGTTTAATTCAAGGATGTTGAATACACATGTCTAGGAGCTGATTTTTATCTTTGTGGTCTCTTCAGCTCTATCTATGCTTTCTTTGATTTATATAAGGATCTTCCATATTTCTTCTCTAAACTCCTTATCTGAGAGGCTAACTAGATGATTGGCTTTTCTCAGTCATCAGAGCTGCCATCTTCATTTCTATGCATGGAGTTTTACCATTGTCTCGCTTGTAGTGTGTGTGTGCGTGTGTGTGTGTGTGTGTGTGTGTGTTTGCACCTTTTAATAATTTTTGGATGTCAAAATCCATAATAGTAAACAATATTGTAACCATGGTCCCCAAACTACAATAAAACAATTTTTAAAAATGACAATAAAAGTTAATGAAAAGAAAACAAAAAAAGTAAAGAAGTAGGGGGAAAGGTTAAGAGCAAGTTACCTAGTAGAGCTTTGTTTGTGGAACTTAAGGTCTGAGAAAATAAACACCTCCAAAGGGAAGTCAGAGAGGTACACCGGAAATTGAGGCAAGAATTAATGAATGAGTGCTGTGTAGAAGATGAAATATGAAATGTCACAGAATGTGAGAAGAGAGTGTTACAAGTCCCAGACAGCAAGAGCATGCAAGCTTGGAAGAGCTGACCAAGGAGATGACTTTTTCAGCACCACATGGCAGACTGGGCTTGCAGGTAGCTGCCTCATATGCTGTTCACAGTGCTGGAATCTGCTTTTCACTCACTGCACCAGTGAAAGGTGTGAATATTACAGAAAACACTCTTTCAGGGCCTTTGACTGGGCTGAACTAAGGATCAGAACATCATTTAGTTTCAGACCAAATGTTGCATTGTCCCTGAAGACAACACATAGTACAACAGTATGATTCAGGAGACCCACTGAAGGAAAAGTGATTCAAGTATTTCATTTCCAAATTAGCACCGGAAGCTGGGAGTGATAGTGCTTGCCTTGCGCAGCACTGACCTGGATTTGTTTTCGACACCTCAGATAGTCCCCTGGTCTCTGCCAGAAGTTAGTTCCTCTTCAAGCCGGGAGTAAGCCCTGAGAATAGCTGGATTGCTCCTTCTTTTTCCCATTGTGCCCCCCAATCATCAGCACAAGATGTAGCAGAACAGGGGCACAGAAAATGAACAAATTAGGAGTTAGAAAAATAGGGCATGTAGTGGGCTCTTGCCTTTCACATAGCCAATCTGGGTTTGATCCTTGGTACAATACCCCAGTGCCCAATGTTGTTCCAAGAGTCCCACCAGGAGTGACATTTGAGTAAAGAACCAGGAGTAAATTCTAAGCACTGCTAGGTGTGACTCTAAAACAACAACAACAACTCAACAAATTAAAAGGAAGGGGACCAGAGAAGAGAAAAAATATATATTAAAAAAACATTGTAGGCTTGAATACCAATTGAATACCAATACATGTAAACAGCCAAATTTGCCAGCTAAAAGAGAGACGCTGTCAAATAGAGATGACAAAATGGTACAACTCTATGTGTTTTATAAGTAACACACCCAGAACAGGGTTTGGAGAGAGAGAACAAATGTCAAGGTGCTTGCCCAGCATGCGACTGTGGATCCTAACATGAGTTTGAATCCTGACACTTCATATGGTTCCTTGAGCACCACTAGGCATGAAGCCCCACTCCCACTAAAGAAAGACCCCAATCAAAACATATTAAAAGTAAACACATCAAAAATATGTATCTGGGAAATTCAATGTAAGAATCTGAGGTAGCAATAATATATGAACCAAACTGTTTAGGGAGAAAATGAAGGGTGTTGAGGGTAGCTACATTCATGCCAGTCTAATTTATCTAAAGACAAAGAGTTCAACTCTTAAGATTTAGTAATCCTGAAAAGGCCTTCAAATGCATCAGAGCAAAACCTCAGGAGGAAATGTACAAATGCATTCTATTTGCTCATTTTCATTCATCTTAATATTTCAAAGGTCAAGTATTTAAAACAGGGCTGAAGCCACAAGATATTTGGGCAACCCAATAAACACAGCTACTGTCCCACACCCAACAATTAGAGGCTTCTTAAGCAAGCGTTGAAAACATCTTTCAAGACCAAAAAAAACTCATCTTAAAAAAGGAAGAGATGACGAGGACACAGAGAAGATAGATTTTACAAGATTCCTCTATTACATCTTTTTCTTAATGTTGAATATTTCTAGCACCGAGTGAGCACAATACGTGTAATCAGTTTCTGAAGCCTTGATTATCCCTGGGAAATGCATCCATTTTTTAAATTTGCAGGACCTGCCATGAATTGAAAGGAAACTGCTAGTGTCTTTGACAACATAATTGAATTGTCTGAGTAATCTGATTTTATCTGCGCATGAAGTTTAAATTAGGAGAGTGCCAACTCAGGCAGCAGCTGCAGCGTTCAACAGGGGGTGAGCATCCTCACTAGAGAGAGAGAGCATCAGAGATTTTGTGAATTCTGGGCAGAACAGATTTTGGGGTTTCTTTTTTCTTGTTCTTCAGTCTACTTGACCTCTTTGCACATGGAAACGCCGGGTAAAGTGATGTATGACCTTTTAGCTAGACTTTGCTTCTACATAGCTGGGTGCAAGCTCTACCTCTTTCAGGCCACTCAGATTTGCATCTACCACTCATTGTGGATGCCCCACATATGTTTGATAGATTAGAAGGGAGAGAAAGAGAGGGGCCGGAGCAATAGCACAGCGGTATGACGTTTGCCTTGCACATGGCTGTCCCAGGACGGACCTTGGTTCAATCCCCTGTGTCCTCTATGGTCCCCTAAGCCAGTAGTGATTTCTGTGTTCATAGCCAGGAGTAACCCCTGAGCATCACCAGTGTGACCAGAAAACAAAAACAAAAAAAAAAAAAAAAAGGAGGGAAGGAGAGAAAAATAAGAAACACCCATCTCTTTCAGGACTTGGTTTTAGGTGATCCCAGGACAGGAAAGAAAACTTAACATGAAGGCAGGTAACAGCTTTGTTCTAGAGCAACTCAGGCGCTTTTTTTTTTTTTTATTTAAACACCTTGATTACATACATATTTGTGTTTGGGTTTCAGTCATGTAAAGAACACCACCCATCACCAGTGCAACAATTTTATTAAACAATTTTATTTATCCAGGCCAAACAATTTTATTTTATTTTATTTCATTTTATTTTGCCAGGAGTGATTTCTGCGTGCAGAGCCAGGAGTAAGCCCTGAGTGCTGCCAGGTGTGACCCAAATACAAAATAACCTCAAAAAACAAAAAAAAGAGAAAGGAGTTATTTTTCTTTCTTTCTTTTTTTTTTTTTTATTTGAACACCGTGATTACATACATGATTGTGTTTGGGTTTCAGTCATAAAAGGAACACCACCCATCACCAGTGCAACAGTCCCATCACCAATGTCCCAAATCTCCCTCCTCCCCACCCAACCCCCGCCTGTACTCTAAATAGGCTCTCCATTTCCCTCATACATTCTCAATATTAGGACAGTTCAAAATGTAGTTATTTCTCTAACTAAACTCATCACTCTTTGTGGTGAGCTTCCTGAGGTGAGCTGGAACTTCCAGCTCTTTTCTCTTTTGTGTCTGAAATTTATTATTGCAAGAATGTCTTTCATTTTTCTTAAAACCCATAGATGAGTGAGACCATTCTGCATTTTTCTCTCTCTCTCTGACTTATTTCACTCAGCATAATAGATTCCGTGTACATCCATGTATAGGAAAATTTCATGACTTCATCTCTCCTGACAGCTGCATAATATTCCATTGTGTATATGTACCACAGTTTCTTTAGCCATTCGTCTATTGAAGGGCATCTTGGTTGTTTCCAGAGTCTTGCTATGGTAAATAGTGCTGCAATGAATATAGGTGTAAGGAAGGGGTTTTTGTATTGTATTTTTGTGTTCCTAGGGTATATTCCTAGGAGTGGTATAGCTGGATCGTATGGGAGCTCGATTTCCAGTTTTTGGAGGAATCTCCATATCTAGTTCAACCTTTATGGAAAACTCAGGTGCTTTTTAAAGGAAAAAGCACCAGAAATTTCTAGTAAAGTGTCGCATGTTGATCTTAAAGACCTGAAGAATTCACAATCTCTCTTGCACATTTTCTCCCTTTACTGTTGGAGACATCATGAGCTCTGTTTTATTACAGAGAAACTTTCTTCTTGGAGGGGGCTCCTGCCCTAGGTAGTGCTCAGGTTTTACTCCTGGCAGGCCTTGAGAGACAATATGGAGTCTGGGAATGAATCCCAGGTTGGCTGCTTGCAAGGCAAGTGCCCTGCGTCCTCTTTAGACCTCAGGGAAACTTTTCTAACCTGATGTGAGAGGAGGCTGTTAGGCTCCTAAAACGATAGTCTTTGTTTCCTTTTGACCACACCCAGCTGTGCTCAGGGGTTACTCCTGGCTCTGTGATCAGAAATCATTTCTAATAGGCTCTGGGGTCTATATTGGATGTCGGAGATTGAACCTGGGTCAGCAATGCAAAGCAAATGCCCTGACCACTGTGCTATCATTCTGGCCCCTCTTAGCTCATACAGTTCCTATAGTCTTACTTGATTTTATTAGTTTGCTATTGCTCTATGTTATTAGTTCTCCAATAATAAGCCCCCTTATTCATTTACAGTTCTATAGGGCAAAAGTCTGATATCACATTGAGTCAAAATTAAGATGCTGGCTGTGCTGCATTTTCTCTGTGGACAAATGTCCAGAGAGAAATCTGCTTTTTGTTCTTGTTCTTGTTGTTGTTATTGTTTAAATTTAAAGAAAATGCATCACGTAGTTGACATAGTTGATCATAATACATTTGTTTCATAATACATTTGATAAGTGAAAGCAAAGTTATTGAAAAAAATAGAAATTTGAAAAATAAAAAGAGAAGAACGTTTAAAAAAGAAAGAAAAGGTATAACAGGAAGCATGTTTGTGAATTGTACACCACAGTAATTATTGGGGATATTGTAGAGGGATGAATTGTACTCTAATGAAGTCATTTATTACAATGGCAGGAGGTTTAGTAAGCTCTTGTTGTTAGGTGTCCATTTTTGTTAAATTGGTGTGTTCCTATAGGGATGACAGCATTAAATACATGAAGCTATCATTTGTCCTGGGTCTGCTGCATGCAAGGCAAACACCCTACCATTGTGCTATCTCTCTGGCCCCTATTCCTGGCTCTTAAGTTCAGGAGAGATCCCAGGTAGTGCTCATATATGGTGCTGAGATTCAACCTGGGGTCAGCAGGATGCAAGGCAAGTAAGTACCTTAGCTCCTGTGCCATCTTTCCAGCCCAGCAAGATACATTTTTTTTCTAAAATTGGGTTATTCAGTTGTTGTTATATTATAAAATGTTAATGAAATAAACTCTTCTAAGAGAAAGAAGCTAGAGAATAACATGCAGACCCCCTGTCATCATGAAGAAATCCCGGTAAAACTGAATAACTCCCAAATGGCTTGAACCACTTCCTTCTGTAACATCAGCTAAAGATGGATGCTGGTGGGATAGGGCCAATGTTGGCCCAGGAAGGAGGCAGGAGAATATTACAAACAGCAAGTGCAGCTTGGCAGGCTCAGCGCCTGCCCCACTGCTGATGGTGCTGAGGCTGTTATGGGGCAATGGGGAGACACCTTTCCTCGCACAGAAGTCTCTTCCAAGAGCAGTCACCCCAAAGTGAAGCCTGTGTCATGCAAGTCATAAGAAGGGGTGTTTCTATGAGAATGAAAAAGGCACAGAGGAGGCCTATTCAAGCAGCCAACAGGTCATATCCAGGAATTGGGGGGGGGGGGCATGAAGGTGGCCAGAGGTTTCCTGGTTTGTGGGTTGAATGTTCCTGATGAGATTATGGTTATGCATATTCTGCATCTCTTTTTTGATTTATTTCTGGGCCATAAGACTACTGGCTTTGTGCTAAAGGATCACTCTTAGCAGGGCTCAGGGGGATCCTCTGGCATTAGGGACCGAACCCAGGTTAGCAGCATGCAAGCATGTGTCCTACCCACTGCACTGTGACTCCATCCACCAACACAGTTTTGCTTTTGAAGTGACCCACACAGCTGCATCACAAAGGCAAACTTTCTTTTCCTATTTTTGGGGAGCGAGTGGGGTGGGAGAGGAAGGTGTCAGCATTATAATAATTTTCATGGCAGCTGTTTGGGAATAAGCAGTATCCAGCCAATGAAGTAATCTATCCTCACCACAAAATTCAGGAGTGATATTTTTGCTCTTTTCCCCTTCAGCTTCTGCTGGGCTAGCAAACATTCATCAACACCAAACAGGTTGATGAGAGAGAAAAAACAAAGGTGTGAGTTGAATGACAGCGTGCCATTACTTTCTGTCCTCTTGGGGGGAATCCCAGTAAACCCAGTGACTCCCCCAGCTTTTATTTGCTGCCCTCAATCCAGAAGGTTTCGCATTACATATTCATCTACACCGCTTCTCTACTATTTTCCTGCCGCAGAGAAATGGCATAGTGGGATCAAGATGAAGGCGAGATTCAAACTTCACCCCTCTGCCCTCCTTTGTTGTTCCAATGTGCTGGGATTGAGCTCTTGGTGGTGGTACTCATGTGGTTGGATGTTCTTCGCACACATTTTGTTATGATCTTGATCACACACCTGGCTACGTGGAAACCCACTTGGTTGTGGGGGTAACATAGTTGTGATGTGCTTACATCCTTGGATGTAGTGCCCACACTTTGTCTGTGGTGGTCACACACACTTGATGATCACAATGAAGATCACATTGCTGGGTGTTGTGTTAAATAATTAAAGATGGCGCTGGATGGAAGTGGATGGAGGCCTTTGTCCTTAGGCCCCGGCCACGTGGCTTCATCCCCCATCTACCGGCAGGTCTGAGGTTCAGGAAAGCGATGGGTATAGAACTCACTCACAGGCAGGCATCAGGAAGCATCAACTTTATTCATGCCCTATCCACCACATGTGTGTGGCCTATCTCATAACCTTTCAGGCATTCAGCCATTCTTAGCTACCCTGCATCTTAATTCCTTTCAGCCATCTTCCCTTTGGGCTCCATGCTGGTCAAAGACCAGAAGCGGGAGAGCCAGCCAAAAGCCAGAGAGCTCAGCAGGGCAGACCCCTAATCCCCTGGCTCAAAGGCTTATCTACCTTTTCCAAGACCCCTCCCAGGAATGGGTGGGGTCTTGCAGGTAAGGTCAAGTTACCTAGGAAATATGGGTGGGGGATGAGGCTTCAGCTGGGGTCTGCATTTGGAGATAGGGGGGCAGTGCCAGGGATTGCACTCACAGTCTTCCAAATGCTAGGCAAGTTCTGTACCGATCAGCCACATCATGGAGCCTGAGTTTTGACATCCTAACCCTACCACTGAACCAGCCAGAGGCATGTGTGTGCTCACATGTGTGTAGGTTTATGTTAGGTGTGATGACAAGACAGATTATATTTTTCATTCTACGGCCCAATGCTACTATTTCATGCACTACTGGGCTCAGCTAGGCTCTCAAGTGCCTTCTCTCTCCCCTTACAACTTTATTCTTAGCAGAATGACTCCACCTCACAGAAAAGAACAGCAGCAGCGAGGTGCCAGGAGAACATATTACTTCCTCGGTACCAAGCTGGATGCCACAGTTGCTTCCCAGAAAAAAAACCTATCTGTGGTATCAGAAATTTGTTACCTTGGGATGCTGTGCTGTTAGAATTTTTTTTTTTCCTGCGTGAGTCACTTTTTAACTCGCCAAAGTTTTGAGTGATGGGTACTGTCGCAGTTTAATGTCATTAGCTCAGCCCTTATTAACTCTTTGCTCCAAAAATTGATTAGCAGAGACTTATCTTGTCAGAGACCTTGTCTGTGGGGTGACGTCATTGGACCAGGTCTGGGTAATGCAATTCTCAGCTCAAGCTGGTTGCTAACAGTCATTCTGAAGGTCATGGCTTCTGGGATGACTCATGTGGAGGTTTCTGGAATGTGGGTCTGGATTTAAAGACTTCTGGAAGGGGGATCAGTATGACTTACTTTCAGTGAAGGAAAGGTTTTCTGTTTTCTGAAGTGGGGCAGCCCATCTGCAGTGTTCAAAGGTTTAGAGCCCCACCAGCAATTCTCAGGGCTTGAGGTGCTGCTGTGTGGGATATACGTTGTCCTCTCCAGTGGTGTTGGGGACCCCAGGGCCAAACCCAGAAGTGCTCAGGAGCCACTTAGATGGCATCTGGAGGACCACAGAGTTCCAGGAATGGAACTTTGGACAAGCACACACTAAGTATGTGCCCTAACTGCTGTCCGGTCTCCTAGCCCTTACTCTAATGGTTTCAATCAAACACTGCTCCAAATCTTCTAATCATACAAACTATGCCACAGGACTGCCTCTAAATCTCCAGAAATTACAATCCACGAAAGGCTGTTTTTCACTTACTTGCAAAGAGGAAGGGCATGAGACTGGAGAAATAGTACCAGCCTCCGTACCAGCATTTGCCTTGCATGCTGCCAACCTGGGTGATCTATAGAGTCTCATATGATCCCCAAGCCTGCCAGGAATGATCCCTAGGGGCAAGGCCAGAAGCCCTAAGTAGAGCCAGATGAACTAAATCAACCTTCCCTCAAAAGTTATTTTCAAAAAAGACAAAAATAAATAAAAGTCAAGATCTAGGAGCATCATAGAGTCCTTTCTAGAAGATGCATTAGACATCATTGGGTTGAATGAGAAACTTTTCAGTAAAAGTCCCTAACACTGGGCACTGGAGAGACTTTGCCCTCAGACAGTGAGTTGGTGTTAGGGCTTAGATAAAAATGACTCAAGTGCCTCCCTTCTCACTTCTCTGATCATTGCAGTGGTAAACTCATGGCGGTGTTGTAAATCAGAAACCTTATTTGCTGCCTGCCTATCACTGGAGCATCCTTGTAGATGGGGCTTCAGAATGGAGGTAGACATGGTAGGTGGGGAGGTTTGACTTAAAGTGCATGCTAAGTCTTAAAGAAACTCAAGGATAGTGCTGCCAGGTCTAGTTTCATTCTTTTCTGCGTAGAGACCCTCTAGGAAGTACAGGTTTCCCCTTCTTTTATTATTGTTACTGATGCCCTTGTTTGTGGTACACACATACTCTAGTTGTAGTGCTCAAGGATTGGGTAGTGGTGATCTCATGCCTGCTGGGAGCACAGTAGTACAGCACAGGAGACATGGCTGCTGGGGGCATGGTCTGAGCACCTGGACCTGGAACCAGCATACTTTCTCATCCTGAGCCGCGCCATCTTGGTTGAGTAATTAGGTCTCTCTGAATACGATTGTAGATGGACTAAGCCAAAGTATGAGAGTCCAATTGGACTGTCAACTTTGGTAGATAGTCACTGAGACAAGGAGAATCTACCCTTAGGAAGTAAAGGTGTGAGTTTCACTGTGTCTGCTCATCTGGAATGTTTTTTTTTTTTTTTAAAGCAGTTTATTTATCGATTGGCTTTTGACCAACATCAGGGGATGTTCAGGGGTTACTACTGGCTCTGTGCTCAGAAATTGCTCTTGGCAGGCTCGGGGATCATATGGGATACCAGGATTTGATCCAAGGTCTATCCCAGTCGGCAGCATGCAAGGCAAATGCCCCCCTCCCCCGCTTTGCTATCTTTCCAGCCCCTCATCGGAATGTTGATGATTGTGCCAAAGTGTCAGAAAGATTCAAAACAGAAATCCACACAAAACTTTCTGCTTGCTGAGTGCTGTTAATTCTCTATCTCTTTTTCCCTTCCTTCTCTAACACTCCCCACTGCCAAGCTGCCTTGGTTATTTCTTGACACTGGTCTTTTCCATTGCCGGGAGAATGATACCTGGTTCTGTTGTTTCTCTTGGGCTTTGGGATGGCTCCAAGGCTGAGTTCTGCCTGTCCAAGGCTCTCCAGGAAGTAGTGGAATTAGATAGAGATGAAGGACCGGATGGGGGCAAGACTGTGATGTGAATTCTTTTATTTATTAGCTGAATAATCTTCTTTGGTAGTTATTTTAATGAAATGTCTATTTCCTTTTCCTTTTTAGAGAGACAAGAATGTGATGCCTACTGGAGTGGTAAACACATAGGGTCTAGCACACTGTGATGCTCAGAAAGAATCAGCCACTGTTGTGGCTTTGCCCTCAGTATTGTCACTGTCTCATCCCATCTAATGCCTCTTAGGGCCATAGACAATCTTAGACGACCCTCCTACCCCGTCCATAATTGTGGGATCAATATTATAGCCCACTTTACTAGTCAACCAAGTGATTCTAGTTAGTAGGGTGGCTCTTTTTTTTTTTAGGGAGGGGTTCAGTACCATAGCTGTCAATGCTTGGGGTCACCTTTACCATTGCATTGATTTTGAGGGGGGGGGTCATAACTACTTGTGCTCAGAGCTTATTCCTGGCTCTGAGCTCAGAAATCACTCCTGGAGGGTTTAGGAGACCATATGGGATGCTGGAGATTAGATCCGGGTCAGCCACCTGCAAAACTAACACTCTACCTGCTGTGCTATGGCTCTGGCCCCTCATAAGTACATTTTGCTTCTGTATTCACTGTCGCTCAGCTGCCACTGTTAGCAGTGCTGTGACACTGTCAGTGTTGCCTGCCCTGTGGGCCGAGGCCACTTGTCTCATCAGAGCTTTTCAAACTGACTAGTGGGCACAGTGCCACTAACACTGTGGAGATTCAAGGCCTTCTGGCTCATCAGTTTCCTAGATGTTGCCCAGAATTCTCAGATTCAGTACCATCAAATCTAGGGCTCCGGTTTGTTACTGTGAGGATTTGGTGACAGGACTGTGATGCAGCAAAGAGACGCTGTCTGGAGCAGGCACTGACCTATCCATTCAGCCTCCATCAAAGGCTGATTCAACCAGGCCTCAGGTACTTCTGTAAATCTCTTGATATACCTTAAAAAAAAAAAACCAACAACAAAAAACTCAGGAGCCTGAGGGATAGCACAGCAGGGATGTAGCTGACATGGGTTCAATTCCTGAAAATTCCATATGGTCCCCCAAGCCCTGTCAGGTATGAACCCTGAGCCCAAAACCAGGAGTAAGCCCGAGTGCACAGCTGGGTGTGGGTAATTCTAAATAGTAAACCCCAAATACTTCAAGATAAGAGAGGAGTCCACCATATATCCTAGACAGATATGGTAAAGTTTGAGTCCTCATCAGACTTGAGTGAATGAAGAGGACTCTCGGCAGGGTCAGTGCCTGCTCAGCTGAGTGGTAGGCTTCCAAAGACTGTTTAAGTCCTAGGCTCAGTGGTGATAATATTTGCCTGTTGGTTATCATCCTAAAAAAAAAGCCCTTTTTCCTCCCTCTTTCATTCTGAGAACTGTGAATGACTCCAATGGTCAGCCTAGTTTCCTGTGCACTGACAGTCTTCACACACTGCCCTTTTCCCCCCTGGAATGTTTTTATGAAAAGAGAGGAACCATGAGATCCAAGCAGGTAGTGGTTTTGACTCAAGTATTTGGGGGTGCATTTGGGAGCCTATGGGCCCAACCATAGGGTGGGGCCACACCTGGCAATGCTCAATCAAGGCTTACACCTAACTGGACCATTTTGAAGGTGTACATTTTGATTTTTTAATATGTGCCACATTTTCATGCAGCTCTATGCTATTTGTTATTATTTAAGGTAAACACTTTGAAGGAAAAAGCAAAGAAAAAAGCCTGTCAGGGAAACGGTGCTTGGGGAAGCCTGATGCATATCAGCCTCTTTTCAAAAATGAAAGTACACTGTCCACCTCAATTTAAGGTCACTTGTCAGTTCAGTGGTGTTTAGGGCACAGTGTTGCCCCTGTTTGTTTTCAGATATTTTCTGAAAGGAAACTCAAATCTATTAAAACATTCCTTCCAGATTTACCCACCTCAGCCCTGCAGCCACTAATCTGCTTCCTCTATTTCAAATTTGCTTGTTCTGGATATTTAAGAGGAAGGAGATTCAGATGGATTGTTGTTCATGGCTGACTTTGTATTTTTCAGACTCAGCCATGTTGATGCTCATAGCAGTGCTCATTCTTTTTTTTTTTGGGAGGGGGGAGGCAGGAAATATGTCATTGTTAGATGGATGTCTAATTTATTTGTTCAGCTGGTGGACATGTGGGCTGTTTCCACCATCTTCTTATTGAAAATGAGCACTTCTGTGATTGCTCATATGAAAGGTTTGCTTTCATGAAAGCATACCTGCTTTTAGTTTGAGGGATATATGTGAAAGGATTGCTTAGTCATAGGAATCCCCCATGTTAAAGACTTCTCTAACTCTTTATTCATTCTCCCTTTTGTTTGTTTGTTTTTGGGCCACACCTGGGGACACTCAGGGATTACTCCTGGCTCTGTGCTCAGAAATCGCTCCTGGCTTGGGGGGACCATATGGGATGCCAAGGGATAGAACTGTGGTCTGTCCTAGCACATGCAAGGCAAATGTCCTACCGCTCCAGCCCCCATTCTTCTTTTTAGGGAGACATTTTGAACCACAGTCAGCAGTGTTCAGGGTTTACTCCTGACTTTTTGCTCCAGGAACATTCCTGGCAGGGCTCTGGTGATCACTTGTAGTGCTGGGAATTTGAATCAGAATCAGGTTGCATGTAACCCAAGCACTTTAATTCCTGTACTAAAATTCCCAGCTTCATGCTGCATTTTAAATAGCTGGTCCATTCTTAAACAACAGCTTCTGGGAAAATGGTGTTCAAGAAAGCTGGAGGTAGAATTCATGCAGAAATGTAAATTTCAAGGACTTCTGGCAGAGGGTTTTGACATTCGCCTTTCTAAAATAGTTTATATTATTGTTTTCTTATTTTTTATTTTATTTTATTTTTTTGCTTCTTGGGTCACACCCCGTGATGCTCAGGGGTTATTCCTGGCTATGCGCTCAGAAATCACTCCCTAGCACATGCAAGGCAAACGCCATACCGCTTGCACCATAGCTCTGGCCCCGGATTTTATATTATGGTTTTAATAACTAGCAGTATTCAGGACTTACTCTTAGTCTATCCTCAGGATCATACTTGGGGAGGGAGAAAGAAGGGAACATATGCTATGCCTGGCATTGAACCCAATTCAGTTGCATGCAAGGCAAGCACCTTATCTCCTATACATGAGAATGAAAGGTATTATTTGGGGTGTATTATTTTGCTTCCCACAATGCCACCCTGTCCCCCAACCAGTAAATAAATATGGGTCAACTGGGCAATTATTGGCTGCTCGCAGCAGCTTCTGACTTATTCATTTCTATATGCCTACATGCAGGACAACCTCTTTATGTATAAAGTAGTTATTTTTTGGGCTCTTTAAAATAACTAATTGAATTGGGGTCGTGATTTCAACTTTTCAAGGTGTGCCTGTCCTTTAACTCCACGCTTACAGCCAAGAGTGTCAGGGCTCTGAATGAGTCATCACAACAGGGTCAAGGGTTAATGACAGCCCAGATAAACAGACTGAGTAGATTTGCCGGCTGATTATGAGCTATATTGTCAGCTCTTTTGGAGACATGGCCTAGATAAATCAGATGCTGCAACAAGGGACCCAGACCTGCAGGCAACAAACAGTGGGAATCTTCCCAAATGCCTGGGAAGAAAGAAAGGCAAAACTCCCGCTTAATCTGATTTTGATTTTTGAGCTTCAAACTAGGCCTGTAAAGACGCCAACATGGAAGGAGGCCAGGGAGCCTGGTCAGAGGAAAGTGGACAGAAGGAGAAGGGGAAAGAAATAGAATTTGGAGAGGGATAAAAGCAGGTGGGTGAAAATGATTCAGAAGATGAGAGGCCACACCTCATACTGCTTTGGGGGTCCATGATCTGTGGGTCCCTTCTGTCGATCTGTTTGCCTGGAACAGCCATTCCTTCATGTGACTTCAGCTGCTCTAGACTCGCTACAGAGCTGATAGTCAGAGGGAATCCTCTGCCATGTAGTATTGGGCAGGAGAAAGAATTAGTTACCAGCTGGCATCCAAAGATTCTCAGGGAAGTTGCCATTTTAGTCGTGGTGGTCTCCTGATCACAAGCATTACTGTCAACTCTGGGCCAGTGTCAGCTGGATTTTAGCTTCAGGGGCAGCAAAGACCATCACAGTTTCTGTGACACTTGAGAGAATTTCCTGTTGAGAGGAGCAAAATGAATGCAGTCTCACGTCTCTTTACCTTCTTGGGCCTGTAAAAACACTCATTTCAGATGTGCCATTGCTGTGCTCACAAAAGCTATGAAATCCAACATCACCAGAATCAGTGATGTATATATATTTATTATTACATTAATAAATACAATAATATCATTGAATATACATTAAATATATCAACATAAAACATATTAATATGGTTCAATAAATCAAATATATAACTAAAACTCATAGTTATTAAATATTGATAAAATGATCAAATATAGATATATAATATTCAGTTTAAATTATATAACATATAAATATACATATTTGATATATAAATATAGTAAATATATATTTAATCGAGGAAAGTAAAAACCACAATTTCTTCCAGTAATAAGTACTGAGTCATTCCGCATAAATGCCTCTCAGTTATTTACTGATGGTTGTTAAGTGCTTTGGAGTTCGTGTGGGGCTCAATGTAATAATGCCTCAAGAGAGACCATCTTTAGAAGCTGGCAGATGCTCTTCTGTGTAAATTTGCTGTCAGATTTCACAAAGGACCATGATCCCTGCTTTCTGCAGGGGTTTCATGTGTCTCCATGTTTTCATTGTACCATGTCATGTGTTGTTTGTAAAGGCTGTGGGAGATGGAACTATACCAGTCCACCCTCCCGAATCTTGTGGGAGGAATCATGCTGGAAGGCGACTGCCAAGGGGGAACACCCACTCCCCCATATCTGCCCTTCCAGAGAAGGGAAGATCGGCCAGCCGTGAAGTTAGTGGCACCTTCCCCCCAGACATAGTGGGTACTTACTGGAGGGAAGAGAGGGACATGGGTGGGTCCCCAGAACAAACCTCTTCATGCCCCTCTGTGCTAGGACCATCTGCTTGGCTTCATCCTGAGCATCTTTGATACCTGTGGTTGACAGGAGTCTCTGTGCTGTGCAGCCGCTGGGGTCAGATGCGTGAGCCTGAGCGGGGGGTCTGTAAGTGAGTTATTGTGTGTGTCTGTAAAGGAATCAGTGCATGAGCTTGTGCGTGAGTCTGTGAGTCATCCATCATGTGAGTGTGTGATTGAGCCTTTGCGAGAACCTGTGCGTGAGTTGGTATGAATCTGCGTGATTCAGGGCATGAGTCAACGCATGACTCACTGTGTGTTCATGAGTCTCTGCGTGAATCCATGTAAGGGGTGGCTGTAGCGATGGTTGCGCCTGTGAGGTCCCAGATTCGGTTGCTGGGTATTATGTTCATGAGCAAAAGGACCTCTTGGCCTTAGAGTTCTTCACTCTGCTTTCCCCTTAAGGCTAGTGAGATCCTGCAGGAGGCATTTTGGAAAATCCAAGTTCAAGGACAAACAGGCAGACAATGATCTGACATCTCCTTTTACAGAGGAGAAAGCCAGACAGAGGCATTCAAGGCCCACTCACTGAGGTAAAGCACCGAAATGGCTTTAACATAGGGGAGTCTCTTCTTTCTTTCTCCCTCCACCATCAGCTACATCTGTGGCAAAACAGGGTGCTATGTTTTACAGAGTATGTTGGAAGAACATGAATCCGTTTCAGGATCTGTATTTTTTTTTCTCTTAAGGCTATAGGAATAACAATGCTACCTTATTCAAAAGTTGAGCATACCATGAGGCTGGAGCGATAGCACAGCAGTAGGGCGTTTGCCTTGCACGCAGCTAACCCAGGACAGACATTGGTTCGATCCCCGGCATCCCATATGGTCCCCCAAGCCAGGAACAATTTCTGAGTGCAGAGCCAGGATAACCCTTGAGCGTCACTGTGTTCCACCCCACCAAAAAAAAAAAAAAAAGTTGAACACACCAGTAGAAAATATGTGCAATCGAACATTTTTCTTATATGAAAATAAAAATAAAAAATTTCCAGTGACTAGGTAAGATAAAGAATAAAAGGAAACAGGGACCAGAGGGACAGCATAGTGGGTAGGACATTTGCTTTGCATGTCACTGACCTGAGTTCAATCCTTGGCATCCCATATGGTACCTCAGAATTACTGCTAGGAGTGATTTCTGAGCACAAATCCAGAAGTAACCCATGAGGGCTACAGGGTGTAGTTCCAAAACAAAAAAGAATAAAAGAAGGGGGCTGAAGAGATAGCATGGAGGAAGGGCATTTGCCTTGCATGCAGAAGGATGATGGTTTGAATCCCAGCATCCCATATGGTCTCCTGAGCCTGACAGGAACGATTTATGAGTTAGAGCCAGGAGTAACCCCTGGGCACTGCTGGTTGTGACCCAAAAGCAAAATAAATAAATAAATAAATAAATAAATAAATAAATAAATAAATAAAAGGAAACAGGCAAAATGAATTACATAATCTGTTTTGTGCCCTACTTCATAGGCTCTCATTTCATTGTGTAGTTCATTAATGACTGTTGCTGAAGATCAGTTTGAATACCTTCCTTAGGGTGGGTCTTTGAAGAGGGTTGTGTTTTATGCCCTTGCCTGCTAGTGTAATGTAGGTCTCACAAGGCCAGTGGGCAACCAGCCCTCCTTGTCCCCACAATCCCTGCCTCCTGCCTCCAGCTCCCTGACTTTTATGCTTCCCTCTCTTCTTTCAGTGGGTCTCTGAATTTCCTACCAATTGTGGATTTTGATACAAGCAGGCTTCTTCCACTGTGCTAGGTGTTCTTCTTTGGTCGTGTGAAAAAACAAACCTTCTTAGTTGCTGGAGAGATGGGTCCATGGACTGGTGCAGGCACTGCATAGGGTTTAGTCCCCAGCACCACACAGTTCATGAAGCCTCAAGCCAGGAGTAGACCCTAGACATCTCAGGGTGTGCTCTCAAAGCTTTGATCAAACTAACCTCTTCTAGCAACAGCTAGAAATGGGCTAGAAACTCAGAAGATGGGGGTCTTCCTACTCTGCAGGCAACAGCCCTTTCATAATGTCTCTCTCTTTTTCTTGGTGGGGGGAACATCTAGCAGCATTCATGGGTTACTCCTGGCTCTGCCCTCGAAAATCACTTCTAGCATGCTTGGGAGTGGGTGTTGGGGAACCATATGGGATGCTGGGGATCTAACCTGGGTTGGCTGCGTGCAAGACAGATTTCTTACCCACTCTGTGCTATTCCTCCAGCCCAATTCTAGCTTTTCTTCTTGTTCCACCTGTCGTCACCCCCTTCTCTATCCAGCACCGTGCTGATGATGAAGACAGAGGGCAACGCTGCCTTAGTTCCTGGAATGTTGACCACTTGGCATCACTCTGGACCCAACTGGAGTTTTGAGTTTTCATAATTAAACAAATAATCAGTTTGCCTGTGTGCTCACTTGTTATTTTCTCTTCCTCAACAGAAAAATGTCTCTCTCCATAATAGTGTCTGTTACTGAGCTATGCCAGGAGACTGAGCATCAGCCCTTGCTATTTGTGGTGGCAATAAGTTGCAGGAAGACCAATAGTCAGAATTTTGGATGTTCTCCATAGTTCTTTCCTGAAACTCTCCCTTTCAGGCTCTCTGATTTGCTTGCTAGGAAAGTCTTCACTAGGATCTGTCTGCTCGGCCCTGTGACCACCTTGTCTTGATTCCTGCTGTTTCTCTAGGTTCCTCTGCTTAGTACCATCACAGCCACTCTTGCTCTCTGGTCTCTCCTTTTACCTGCTCTTCCCTGGAAGCCAGGGCTAGCTGACCTTGGAATGCAGCTCTGTAGAAACTGCCAGTGACAAAGGATCACAGGATTCTAGTTCCAGTGGCTCTCATTTTCAAAGGTAGCTGAATTTTTTTTTCAAACAAAGCCTTTGGCAGAATCCTCTGTATAAAACTTAAAAAAAAAAAAAGTAGTTACCTTATCTAGGTTTGATCCCTGGCACCCCTTATAGTCCTTGCGTCCTGCCAGGAGTCAAACCTGAGCCAGGAGTCAGCCCTGAATGGCCGGGGATGGCCCCCAAACAAACAAACAAACAAAAAAAAAAACATGGAGCAGCTTTGTTGAAAGGGAACCAGGGGTTCCCAAGAGAGTAATCGGGATTCTGCAGGGCAGGGGTGGAGAATTGCTGGTATAACTCTCTGCTTCACAGTACAAAGAGGGAAACTGAGGGCTGGAGAGGCAAAGCGTATTGCCCAACCTGCCAGCAGGCCAGTGGCAGGCCCTGGACTTGATGCCAAATCTCCCTTCCAGCGCTTCCTCCTAACCGCAGTCCTAAGGGGAGAGACAGTAACAATGAGCCTTTTCATTCATTGCCCAAGAAGAGCTGACAGAGCCCATCTCTCCCTTCCCCTCTGGTGCAGCAGCTTGGCCCCCCTCTTGTTTTTGTTTTTCTCTAGAACCCAGGCTGGGGCTTGTCTTCGCCTTTGTTCTGTTCCCAGGCTCGGTGGTGCCAAGACGGATGGGGGAGAGCGGATTCAGGCAGGTCATGGTGGCACAGATGCTTCCTGTCCCGTGGCGAGCCTGCCCGGGCCTTTCAGAGGCAGCTGGGTGTCCCAGCCAGGTGTGCCTCTCAGGGCATCCAAGCCTTTGGAGGTGATAGGTGCTTACAACCAAAATTTCCTCACCCCACCGCTGCCCCAACTTTAGGGCTCACACTCACAGCCCTCCTCACTCAGTCACAATCACTCAATACCCTCTCAGTAGTCTAGCCAACACTGCCCCCTCTTCTCTTCCCTGGTCCCAATTGTCCACTTAATACAGTTCTGCTTTCCCCCTCTTCCTCCTCTTCACTCATGAAAAACTCACTCATCCTCACAGACCAAGTTCAAATGCCCCCTGCTGTGGGAAACCTATCTTGAGTCTCTCAACCTGGTACTACCTCCCACCCCACAGGTGGCAGCCCCGAGCCTCGTGTTCCCTCTGCAATTGTGTCCATGGCTACAGCGCACATGTGACTTCTCATGCACCTACCAATCCCCACCCCAGGCCTTCATTCTTTCCCAGTGGATGCCCAATTTCAGGCATGAAGGACTCTGGCATCTCTTCTTTCTTCCCTCTGATTTGGGTTCGGATAATCCCATAGTGGAGAGAGCTTTGTACTAAGATACTGTCTTTTATTTCTCAACCCAGTGTGTGTGTGTGTGTGTGTGTGTGTGTGTGTGTGTGTGTGTGTGTGTGTGTGTGTGTGTGTGTGTGTTTGGGGGGGTATTGATGCCTCTCATTTCTATTTCTAGAATTTACCAGCATTGCAATAACAGTGTCTGTGGCATAGATGGATGAATAAACAGCTTTTTGTTTTGTTTTGTTTTGGTGTCACTCCCGGCAGCACTCAGGAGTTAGTCCTGGCTCTGTCCTCAGAAATCGCTCCTGGCAGGCTCGGAGGATCATATGGGATGTCGGGATTTGAACCACCATTCATTCACCTGTATGCAAGGCAAACGCCTTACAACTGTGCTATCTCTCTGACCTGAATAAATAGCTTTTTAATGTGACTATCATAGTTGGAATTACAGTCTCTGTTTCCCTGAGGGTCTCTTGTGTATCTGTTCACCTGTAAGTTGTTTCAAGGCAGGAGAAGAGATTGATTCTTTTTTTTTTTTTTTTTGGCGGGGGGCATAAGGGTTACTCTAGCTCTGTATTCAGAAATCACTCTCGACAGATTTGGGGTTCCCTATGGGATGCCAAGCAACCTGCAGTCAAACTCTCTACTTGCTGTTTTTTTATGACTCAGATCCCATGAAATAATTGATTCTTACTCATTTTAGGGGGGTTTGGGGCCACACCCGGTAGCACTCAGGGGTTACTCCTGGCTGTGAGCTCAGAAATAACTCCTGGCTTGGGGGACCATATGGGATGCCGGGGATGGAACCCGCATCCATCCTGGGTCAATAGTATGCAAGGTAAACACCCTGCTGCTGTGCTACCACTCTGGCCCTCTTACTCATTTTTTGTTTTATTTTGTTTTGTTTTGGTTTTGGTTTTTGGGCCACGCCTGGCAGTGCACAGGGGTTACTCCTGGCTGTCTGCTCAGAAATAGCTCCTGACAGGCACAGGGAACCACATGGGACACTGGGATTCGAACCAACCACCTTTGGTCCTGGATCGGCTGCTTGCAAGGCAAACACCGCTGTGCTATCTCTCCAGGCCCTCTTACTCATTTTTTAAAGAAGCCCTCTTGAGGCCTCATTCAAATTAAGTACAAGACAAAGAAATTACCAACAGGAGTCAGGGAGTCTTATTTTAAGGAATCGACTCGTCTGAATGGGGGTGCTGGTATGTCTGTGGGGACAGGTCATTGGACTAGCATCGCAAAGGCAAGACTTGATCTTGCAGGTTTGAGTCTGAAATCTTGGGGACAGACAAGACCTCAGGAAGGAAGATTCAGAAAGGTTGGTTTTGTTTTTTTATTTTCTGAATATGTTGAAGCAGAATTCTTTCTTCCCTGAGAAACATCAGTGTTTGCTTCCAAGCCTCCAACTAGGTGTAGGAGACTGACATACTTTGTGTAAATGATTTCCTTAAGTTTAAATTAGTTTATGGTGAATGGTGATCACATTTACACAATGCCTTCAGCAAAATAAAAAAGGAAAACTTGCCTTTCCAGTAACAGCTAGAAGACTGATTGACAAGACAACAGATCACCATACAGTTCAGTGTCATTGATGCAGAAAATTTAATCATCTCAGTAAATGACCAGGAAATGTTGTGGAAATAAAATCTGCATTTGGGCTTCTTCCCTGAAGCTTAGTAAAACAGAACAATCTTATGTCTGTATATAATCAGAACTCTATAACCTGAAATATCCTCCCAAATTAATCTCCTATAACAGTAGTGCAGGAAAAAATTGCTTTCTTGAAGGTATGTAAAGTTGCATGTAAGTAGTGGAGTTTATTGTCTACATACTGCCCACTGAGACAGGCTAAGATGTAAGTCTATAAGGTGATGTTGGATCATGCCTCTTAGCATACCTGTCTTGGTCATTTTAGATACCTGCATTGCTTTTTTTGCTTTGTTTTTGGGCCACACCTGGAGGTGCATGGTTCTATGCTCGGGGATCACTCCTGGTGATACACAGAAGGACCATATGGAGTGGTGGGGATCAAACCCAAGTTGGCCATATACAAAGCAAGTGCCCTACACTTCCCCTACTGTACTATTGCTTCAGCCCTCAAGGGACCTGGATTTTTAATATTCTCATATGAACACTGGAGATGAAGACACAACAGAAGCCTTAAAGCTGAGACCCACAGTCGAGACAGGAACTTTCAATGAAATGATGCATAGGGGAAAAGACTTCTAGTTAAGACTGTCAGGCAATGAAGTATCTATCTCAACCTAGACTCTGCATAGAAGGAAATCATTGAGAATTCAAAGACTGTAATCTTAAATTATGCAAAGTGTTTGGATTTGAACCACGCTGTGGTCTGTGTGCACAGTGATTGCCTAACATAGAAAGTCTGCCTAGCCAGTAATACCCTGGGGGACCTAGCAGAAGAAAACGTAAACCCTCTTCAGATAATAAAAGTATTTATAAAACGAACATATTGTAAATAATTAAGGACAAAATGTAACTTAATATGTGTAGCTGGAGCCAGATGCCAAGAAGACTGTAAAAGGCAGACATGACAAATAGAATATCCAACACCATAATATCTGATCATTAAAATAAAGAACATAATGGACTGTTAAAGCTGGCGATTAGACACTGCTAAGAAGAAAAATCGGTATGATGGAAGGGAAGGTAGACACGATGCCTGCCAAAGAGATGAATAAAAGAAAACCATGAAAAAGGCCGACAGAGCATAGAATGAGAAAATCATTTTATTTTTTAATAATAGTTACAGAAGCAAGACTAGAATAAAATGGAAAGATTATATTTAGAGGTAATGGCTAGTTTTTCTTCCAAAAATTGATGAAAATTCTTCAAGAAGTATTTTGAGTTTCAAAGGATATGCTGAAATATACGTCCAGACTCAGTATAACAGACATGCATAAAAAGACAAAAGAGTAGATCTAAAGTGCATCCAAAGATAAAGGAAATGTCATAAAAGATATTACAAGCTGTAATTACAGTGTGATAATTCATCAAGAAATGATGTCCTCAAAACTTAAGAGGTGAAAAATCTTTCTCAAGCTCCATTGTGCCATTCAATTTAATCTTTGTTCAAGAGTGAGGTCAAAACAATAATTTTAGACAGATATGTCATCAAGGTGACATCTCAGAGAAATGTTATAAAGGACTACTAAAAATGTACATTTTGGGGCAGCAGAAAATAAAATACAAAGTGAAGTAATGACACGAGAAAAAAACCAACAGTGAACAGAGACATTAACAAACATGTGGGTGAATATTAAAAAAAACAGCAGAATCATTTTGATTATATCAAATAACAGGAATGGTAACTATTATTTTACATGTAACGTGAGAGTAAAATAAGAATAGTGATCTATTTTAATGCATTCCAAATTGCTAAAGGACTAAAATTTGAGAGAACTACTAATTAAATTTATATTCTAGAAGTAAAAAAAACCCTTTTTTAAAAGTGAACAATAAAAATAGAAATGTACAATATGAATTTTAGGTAAAGGAAAAAGACTTGCATAAGGTTTCCAGTAAGAGAAAGATGATTTGTGCATAACTTATAATAACATCCAAATAGCCTAAATGTCTATCACTGAAGAAAATAGATAAATTTTAACATCATCAGACAATGGAAATAAATCAGCTAGAATTTTATGTCTTGCCATGAATCACTCATCAACGTGATAATGTTGTACGGGAAAGTACAACTTATAAGTAGGTAGAAATAGAATAACAGGGGCCGGTGAGGTGGCGCTAGAGGTAAGGTGTCTACCTTGCAAGCGCTAGCCAAAGAAGGACCACAGTCAGATCCTCCGGCATCCCATATGGTCCCCCCAAGCCAGGGGCAATTTCTGAGCACTTAGCCAGGAGTAACCCCTGAGCATCAAATGGGTGTGGCCCAAAAAAACAAAACAAAAAAAAAAGAAATAGAATAACACCATTTAAAACCCCAAACTAGCAAAGATGCACTTTATAGATGGTTTATGGTTTATATATATGTAGTAAAACAGTCTTTGTCAGCATATAGAAATAATAAATGTCAACATTAGAACTTATCTATATGGAAGAATGATAGGTAATGAGGTTGGAGAAGAATGTACAAAATTTCAGTTGTGTGTATATTGATATTTTCTAGTTAAAATACAAAGAATGTGTAGAAAAAAGTGAGATTTGACAAAGCTGGGTGGTATTGGTACAATTTATTGTATTATTCTCTAAATATATCTAAATAGAATATTTATTTAGACATTAATAAATTTAAATTTGGAGAGAGATGTTCTCTTGGGGATTTTTATTAAGTTAATTTTTATACATGATAAAAACAATGGTAGAATTCAGATAATGCTGTGCATGGTTAAATCTGATTATTTGCATTGAATATACAGATTTGTATTTTTCCCAGAGAAGGTTTTTGCTGAGTGATCATTACTAAAAGAAAGAAAAATTTAGGAAACTGAATAAAGCTTTTATTCAATTTCCTGTGCGTGCTGATTGCCTCAAGGTTGATCTGAACAATGCAGGAAAAAAAATCTGCTAACTTTACCAGAGATAGAGAGACCTTTCTCTTTTTGGTTTGTGTTTGGGCCATACCCAATGGTGCTCATGACTTAACTCTGACTTTGCACTCAGGAATCACTCCTGGTAAGCTTGTGAAACCATGCGAGATGCTGGGGATCAAATCCAGGCTTTGCTATGTGCAAGGCAAGTGCTTGAGCCATTGTATTATTGCTCAAGTTCTAAGAGACCCATTTTAAAGCCACGTTCTAGAATTGTCCACACAGAGGAGGAATCTTCTTGGATCTTAGAATTTCACCTGCATTGTAAGAAAGTCTCAAAGGACAGAATTAGAACTCAGGAAATAAACAGTGTGGAAGTAGAAATCTCCCTTCAAAAGAACATTGTTGAGATTGTTTTTTTATCTCTTCCCCTGATTCAACTTTATGCCAACAGAGGTCTTCAGAAGCTGGTGACTGGCAAACCAGGAAGCAAAGAACTGGTTCCATCCTACCTTCTGACTTCTATCCACTTTTCCTTCCACAGAGCATCTCATTAACTACATTGACCTAAAAAGTGAGGCGTTGAGAATCCCACATGCATACTTTAAATACTTAAAATGTCCTTTCATGCTACACACTATCACCCTTCTGTTTTGACTCTATACACTCAGAGCATATGTTTTTAGTCTGATCTTCCAAATGTAATTCAGATCAATTTCTAAGTTACACATAGTTTATCTCACCCTAAGACCCTGATGGGCAGGTTTCTCCTTCCAAAGCACAAATGGAAGCATACAGAACACAGAATCTTTGTGTTCATTAGGTAACAAGTTCTTATTGAGCACAAGGAATTGTTAAAAGATGCTGTATCATCTAAGGTACAGTAAAAGAAATTAAGGACAATTTAAAATATACCATAAAGTTAAAAAAATAACTTTAGGAGCTGCAGAATTATTAAGAAGAAGTCATTGATAAAGAAAATGAATTTTGGGACCAGAGTGATAGTACAACTGGTAGAGCATTTGCCTTGCATGTGGCCAACCTGGATTTGGACTTAAGCATGTCCTATGTTACCCCAAATACCCCCAGGAGTAATTTCTGAGTGCCAAGTCAGGAGTAACTTCTGAGCACCTCCAGGTGTGGCCCCAAAACCAATAAAAAGAAAAAGAAAATAATTTTCTCTTAAAAGCCATATTCTTTTTTACAACTAAAACCCAATCACAAACATGTTTTGTAATCATGATGTTTACATAAAGATATTGAAAAAGAATAATAAAGACTCTCCCCATGAACATTAGCATAAAAAAGCCACAACATGAAAAAAATAAAGATTATTTGTATTTATAATGTTGATTTTTGGTGAGAAAGGTATCTAAAGACATGTTATCTAAAGGCATTGATTTTCTTTATCACCTGATAAAAGTATCTGCTGTTAAAATTGTACTTTTATTGCCAAAATTGGACTTCTTAGGAAGCATTCATTAAAAAAAATGGTAACAAAGGTGGTGATGTGCTTAGCACTAAATTAAACTTTATTTTAAAAAGTAAAACCAAGAAGTGGGCATCAAGTAAATATTTTTTTAAAATTATTAGTAGAAGGTGAAACTATAAAAAGAATACACCTCTCTTAAAATTCCTTTTGTATCTTGGAAGTATGAAACAGATTAAGTAGGAACTGATCTGGATTTGCCAATGTGTCTCAGAGAGCTGGCTCTGCTCTCACTTGCTTGACCTTGAATAAGTTCATCTCTCTTTACTTTATCTTATCTGTAAGATAAGGAGATTTAAAAAGTTGATAGGAAGATTTAAAAATTTAGAGTAAGTTGTATAAATCTCTATAACTCTTAAGTATTCCTAAATAGGAACTACTATAAATTTTACAGTAGTTTCATAACTCCAGTGCTTAAACTCTGGGATAATTTGTTGAATGATTTGTCTTAAAGTTTCTTTTTCGTTGTGCCAAAGCAGACAAGGTCTATAATCCTTTTTCCTTCATTGGTGATTTGTACATTTTTGGAGAAATGGAGGGTCTACATCAAGTTGATGTTTGAAGAATGAGTGAATGAGTGAGACTGTCCATGCTTGAAAAGGATTAGAAAATGTCATTCGTGGTAGCAGCACTCAGCAACAGTTCCTTTTTAAAAGAAATGTGTGCAGATACTTGCATAAATGGCCTGGCAACCCCCCCCCCCCGAAGATCTATGAATTGATATTAAGTTCCTTAGGATTTATTAAATGTGTGGAGCATTTTTGTAGAGCATTAGACAGAGAAGTGAGCAAAGCAGAATCAAATATCACTCAGAGGCCAAGTGAAGGTCTTTTACCAAGAACCATTCTGAGTTAAGTTCCATGTAATGAAAAGATCCACACTCTCTCAGGTGGGTTCCTAGTACATGGCAGGCCTTGGGCCTCTCGCCTTCTTCCATCTGCATTGCTTCACCTCCAGAAATGAGCGGAAGCCATGTGGCCCCCACATCTTCACTCAGAACATGTATGGTTCCACGTTGCCAAACTTAGGTACCTCTTCGAGCTCATGGCATGTTGGTCCCAGGGCTGTGCCAACTTTCCCAGCCTGCCAACACACAGTCGTTCGTACCTATTCTGGTAAATAGCATCTCCCCTGAATCGTTGCCAGTTGGAAAAGTGGAGAATGGAATGTGCCACCTGGGTAGGGATTTGGAAATCCCAAGTGTTGTTGCCCTGAGGTACAAGGATGTTTCTTGGAGCCCTGGCGGGGAGCAGGGCTGTTATGAGCAGCCAAAGAGGGCAATGAGAGCAAGTGAGGGGGTGCCCCAAAAACTAGAATGTGAGCCCTGGGGAAGCGAGAAGAAACATGACTTCCATTTGCTTTATGGGGCTTCAGTGGTTTATGCTTCCCTGTTGTCTTTGATCCCACAGACACTGTGAATGGAAGTCAGGTCCTGGGGGCAGGATCTATCAGTGGAACCCTAGCGGGTTCATCTGGGGTGGGGCTGTGGGGTGGGGCTTTGAGGCACAGCACAGGGAAGGAACAGAGGGGAGTGTGATCTGTACCCTCCTCACAGGTATGTCCTCTCTCTGGGCCTCTATTATCATTAGTTCAGGAAGTCACATATTTTCTAAGTCAAATGTTTTCTTTTGGGGCCAGTGAGGTGGCGCTAGAGGTAAGGTGTCTGCCTTGCAAGCGCTAGCCAAGGAAGGACCACGATTCGATCCCCTGGCATCCCATATGGTCCCCCCAAGCCAGGGGCAGTTTCTGAGTGCTTAGCCAGGAGTAACCCCTGAGCATCAAATGGGTGTGGCCCGAAAAACCAAAAAAAAAAAAAAAAAAAAAGCTTTCTTTCAGAAAATCAAGAGACCCTTAGACTGTTAACTTGTCATGTAGGGGCCAGAGAAATTGTACAGAGGGTAGGATTCTCGCCTTGCTCATAGCCAACTCAAGTTAGTTTTCAAGCACCGAATATATTGGTCTGAGCACTGCCAGACATATTATATAGAAATATGTAAATCTGAGACGATAGGGGATAAAACAGTGG
The DNA here is from genome assembly GCF_024139225.1 of Suncus etruscus. Taxonomy (NCBI): domain Eukaryota; kingdom Metazoa; phylum Chordata; class Mammalia; order Eulipotyphla; family Soricidae; genus Suncus; species Suncus etruscus. The sequence continues at coordinate 33,253,387 of NC_064867.1, read as the reverse complement.
GAAGGGCAATTGCATTGCACATGGCCAACCTGGATTCCATCCCTATGGAAAATAAGTTATTTACACAACTTATTCCATCCATGTAGTCCTCCAACCCTGTCAGGAGTGATCCCTGAGTACAGACCTAGGAGTAATGTCTGAGCATTGCCAAATGTAATCCAAAAACAAACAAAAAAATCTGTAAATAATTCACTAGAAGGCTGATTTGGACCTGAAGATTCAGATTCATAAGCATGGATTTATGTTATGGTGGAATAAATCGTTTTATTTTTCTGTCTTTGTGTATGAATGCTGCCTGCAGTCTAACAGTTCAACAATTTTGTTGAAATGTTTGTCAAAAAAATGATATATTTTACATGATCAACAAATATTGGGCTCCTCATGAGTTCAGAAGTGACCCTTCTTGGATTTGTATGATGTCACATGTTATCACCATCACTGTCTCATCACACAAAGTGGTCCCTGGGTTTGGGATTGGCACAGAGGAAAGGAAGGGACATGGCCTCTTACTCCAGGAGACAGATAGTAAACAAATGGTCAAGGACTACTCAGATGAAAGTAGCATCTATGAAGCTTCTTTGGAGACTGTGAGCAGAGCAGTGAGGGACTGCCATAGGGGAGGCAGAGAAACATCCCCTAGGGACAACCAAGGAGGGAAGGGTTGAAGCCCTTTGAACTTCAACTAAGGGCAGAGGCATTTCCTCACACTGGCTCCACCATGGGCTCCTCTGGCAGAGAAAAAGGATCACCTAGGAGGAAGGGAAAGAATTGAGAGTCAAAGTCTGCAGCCCGGTGCTGAACTCAACACAAACTCTAGGTAGCTGGAAAATAGTAGGGTTACCTCCTTTTTAAAGCCTGAATAATATTCCATTTTATGTGTGTATCACATATTATTCATTCAGTATGCCCTTATCCCCCCCATTTTGGCTGTTGTAAAAAAAGGGGGGTTATGATCATTTCGAGGTACAGAGGCAGTAAGTAGATGCAAGGCAGCTGGGAGACAGGGTCTGAGCAGAGGGGGATACTAGTATTTCCTTGGGTGAATAGAGGTCAGTGAGGCTTATCTTCTTTGCAGTGTGTCCACTGTGCATGGTGTATGCTGAAGAGACACAGGAACAATAAAACAGCTCTTGATTCTGCTCATCAGGCCCAGAATTTCATGCCACACTGGGAAGAGGGTGCCCTTTGTAGATGGGGTGTCCACTGGGGGTGGAGTGTCCATCAGAGGAAGTGTATTCACTGGAGTGGGGCCACTTTTTCTAGTCCCCAAAGGAACCCCCACAGCCATCTTACAGGAAGGAACAGTGGAGATGGGGTGAGAGAAGGTGGTGCTAGGTACCACATTTGGGGGTCCAGTGCCACCTCTTTGTTCCCATGTTCAGGGACAAGAAGCAGTCACAGCCCTGTTGGCTGCAGTAACTAGACAGTTTACCTGACATGAAGCAAACCCCTCATTTTCCAGACTACAGTTTCTTGCTGTTCCCACAAAGCAAATTTTGTAATGGGCCCATTTTTCTCTGATATCAAATCATCCAATTTAACTGTATAAATTGGTCATGGTTAGAATCTGTCCCCAGTTTTTAAGTCTTTATTCTGTCCTCCGCACTGTGATTATAGGCAGATGCTTCAGTCCCCCCTCCTGGGTGCTCCTGAGCTGCAGGATTTTCATACCCCCATTAGATAACCATGATCTCTCTTGTGATTTTGCATCATTGAATTATCCCAGAGTAGAGATCTTCAGAAAAAGTCCTTTGCTGTCCCAGCTGGGTGTCTACTCAGAAAGCATTCATTTTCAGAGCTTTGTGGCACTATTTTTCTGGGGCGTGGGTGGGAGTATGCCACCCACAGATGCTATAAAGCTTCAGATCATTGCAGGGTTGTTGGGAGAAGGTCATAAACTCCTGAAAGAGGGCTGGCAGGTAGGAATGATGAATGGTCTTTAAGTTCAGGGCTTTTACACCGAGCAAAGCTGTTCTTCCAGTATCAGCATTGAGCTGTATTCACAATCCACTTAGTATTTCCAAATATTTCCAAAGCTCTTAGTATGTGCAGAACAGTGAGATAGGCATTAAGAACGTGAGTGATATCACTGATACGTGGTATTATTCTAGAATGCATGAAGAAATGTAATGGCCTAAATGGGAGTTGTCTCAAATACCTTTGGCCCCAGAGTATAGCAAGGAGAAGGAGAGAAATGGAGTGGAGGAAGAGAAACACAAATATGAAAGGATGGGGGCCAGGGCCAAGAGGTCTCAGATGCATTGGTAGAGATTTAAAAGAAGGACAAGGGCCAGAGAGATAGTACAGTGGTAGGGCATTTGCATGCGGCCAACCTGGGAGGGACCTGGTTTGATTTCTGGCATTCCATGTGGTCCCCCAGCCTACCAGGGGCAATTTCTGAGTGTAAAGACAGGAGTAACCTCTGAGTGCTGCTGGGTGTGGCCCAAAAACCAACCAATCAATCAATCAATCAATAAGTTGTTTTTTTTTTTTTAAGGACAGAACTAAAAATCCAAGCCAAAGTCAACAACAATAAAATCAAGAGGCCCAAACTCTAACAATCTAAGCTTTAAATGGGCCTGTTATACTGGCAGGCTGGGGGCCAAAGGGTAGTGGTTAGAATACACTCTGGAAACATGGTGGAGGGAGGTCAACACTGGTGGTAGGATTGGCCCTGATTCATTTTATGTCTGAGAACCAAGTATGAAGAACTTTGTAAATCACAATGGTTTCACTAAAATTACACTAAATTTAAAAAAGAATATGAAAATCAGCCGGGTAGGTGGCGCTGGAGGTAAGGTGTCTGCCTTGCAAGCGCTAGCCAAGGAAGGACTGCGGTTCGATCCCCCCGAGTCCCATATGGTCCCCCCAAGCCAGGGGCGATTTCTTAGCACATAGCCAGGAGTAACCCCTGAGCGTCAAACGGGTGTGGCCCAAAAACCAAAAAGAATATGAAAATCAGAGAGTGCACAGTCCAATCTAAAGGTGGATCATTGGAAGCACTGGAATTTAATTTCACTAGCTCTATCACCTACTAAGTGCTGCATTGTAAGTAAGTCCCTGCATTGACCTGAGCTCCTTGCTCACATGCTTGAAGCTTCCCCGGTATCTCTGGACCTCTCTCCACACTCTCCCCCTGCCATCCTCTTTGGATACTTAATATAACAGACTGAAAAGGCTCATGGTTCTAGCCTTTCAGTTTGCTTTGTTTTTCTTTTTGGGGGGATAAAACACCCCAGCAATACTCAGGACTTACTCCTGGCTCTGCACTCTGTTTTTCTTGGGGTTTTTCTGCCTTCATGGTAGCAGTTGAGCTCCTATAAGGGAACCAATGAACTGTTCCACAAATGCAGTGCAGAACGGCTTGTGCCAGAGGCAGGCAGTAGGTGAGAAACCCTCTGGGCTGCCATTAAACTTGCCAATTTTAAGTGCTATTGCTGCTGCCACTCCTCCCATCATTTCTGTTTTGTCTGTGCCATCTCACAGGACCCATCTTCAGACAGCAATTTTCTGTCATTTCAGGTTCCTTTGCTGTATTGAGTTGAGTATGCCTAATTCCCCAAGAAGATTATTTCCCTGGAATTTTTTTTTAACACTTAGCCACATCAAAGCTCGGCTGCCACTTTTCTCCCCACAACTACATCTCCTTTTACTCTCTCCCTCATCAGAGTGGCATCTTAAGCCCTGGGATTGCTAAATTCCACCTGCAGACCTGGCCATGTCCTGTCCACTTATTCATATTATTTATGGAGGGGTTTGCTGAGACACCAGAACACCTGCTCTCTACCTATGAAGGGCCTTCATTGTAGAGCATGTGATTGGACAACTCCATTGCTGAATGAATAAATAATATCTAGGATAGGAATCAGAGCAATAGTGTAGCAGATAGGGTACCTGCCTTGCACATGGTTGACCCCAGTTTTATTCCCCAGCACCCCATCTAGTCATCTGAGACCACATGCAAGGAGTGATTCCTGAAACCTTATCACAGAGCAGGAATAACCCGTTAGTACTACTGGATGTGCATCCCCCACAAAAAGCCCAAAAATATCAAGAACATCCCCCAAAATATCGACAGAAGAGAGTTCATTTCTTGCTGTTTTAATTCCTACAGCAATAAACTGAAACACATTTGTTGTTGAATAATAAACCCATTCATCTGACCAAATGCTTTCTGGTTCACAAATTAAGTAATAGCCTGAATCTGAGATTACAGGCCCTTTGCCATGGTCACACCCTACCACCATTCTCATCATGGCTTCTATTTATTTCCTGCCACTGCTCCTTTCCCAACTTGCTTCTAAGTTTGTCAGTCTAATTCGTTGAATGCTGAATTGAGCCCAGTGAGACTGTGTGGTCTTTGGGGTTTGGTATTTCACTGATGCCTGACAAAATCCACTAAGTCTAACCTCATCCCTTGCTTGTTTTTAAATGGCTCCAAAAACCCTAATTCACTCCCTGGATTGCCTTTTCTATTCCAGAAGAAGTAAGTTTTACCCTCTTAGCCACATTTGACCAGGCCACCTTCCCTGCGTCACAATTTTGCAGCTTTGAAGATATCTTGGAGAACTCAAAAGCCCAGTGAAGTTGTTTAAAAATGTTGCACAGTGACAATGGTGATATCAAAGTCATTTTCCAAGAATGAGCACATTTATGATGAGATAGTAGGTGAGAAGTTGGTAGAAGCCAGATAGAGAGAGAGCTGAGCGCTGATGGCCTCATGGATGCTTGCTTGTTTGGAAATAAAGTTTGGGCAATTGGTGGTGCTGGTTATGCAATATTGAGAGCACACCGCCAACTGAATAGTACACAGAACATGGAACACACGGAATGCCACTGAAGAGTATACAGAATTTGAAACCAGATTTAATGCTGAGCAGTCTCATGTGCTAAGAATGGAAACCAAGACCCAGCACATTCACCCCTGTACAGCTGTCCCTGCCCCTTGTTCCAAATTGTGAGAGTCGAAAGGTATCTTGGTGATGGCCCATGTGGATTCTGGCCTTCTCTTCTGGTCTATACATTCTTGCTCCCAATGTGACTCACATGAACTGAATTTAGCCATCATCTTGCATGAGCTGCAAAGTCTGTGTTGGGGTGCATGTATGTAGCAAGTCAGCCCCTGAAGAGGTTGACTGATGGTGGGATGGAGGATGAGCACGCATCTGCCACCCTATCTAGCCCACGGTTCTGAGGTGAAACGGCGGGTAAACAGCTCGCAGACAGTCAGGCTCGTGGAAATATTTGCTTTATTCGGAGGACAAAACTGAAGTCCAAAGACTCAGCTTCAGTTCCAGCCAAAAAGCCTCGGCCTTCCACAGACCCTTGTTTTTATCCCCCAGAGTCAGGTACCACCCAATGGTGGGATCAGATACCAACCAATGGTGGAAGCAGAATCAGGTCCTACCCTAGGGTGAACCAGGTCACACCCTAGGGTAGGGCACAGTCACCAATCAGTTTAGGGTGAGTAACATAGTAATCCCCCAAAATATTTACATACACAACACATGTAGTCCCACTTTTCAGAAGCAATGGTTTATTTGTGGGCATGAGCACTCAGACTGCCAACACAGGAGGTCTCCCTTGGCCGGAACAGTCCTGGCTAATGGCCACCCGGCTTCGATGAGCTGGGATGGAGGCACAGCACACAGCCTGCCAGAGGGTGGCGGCAGCTGCTCACGAACGCCACTGCAGGGTGGGAAATAAATTCTCTCTGCGTCCTAAAGCATTTTCTCTACACCAGAAGCCTTGAGATATTGGTTGAAAGAATAAGGCTCAAGTGAAAGCCAGAAGCTCAGCCTCTTGGTTAGATAAACTTTAAGCCTGGCCGGGCATCTACTTGGTGCTGGACCCAAAGCCAACTGCAGTTGGGCTTCACATCTCTTTTCTCTGTAGGCTTTGGTCCATGGTCCTTTTACCTAGCGGGGACTCTATTCTAGACTGGCTTTCGGTCAATTCATTTTAGTGTGGCTGCATATTGAGAAGAGACTGCCGCTCTTAACAGTCCAGGAGCACTGAAGAGAGAATAGGAGACTTGGCCTGCAGAGCAGTGGATCTATTCTGGCCTCGGGAATGGCTTCATCTGCAACAACATAGAAGCAACCTAAAATCCGCTGTTTTCAGAGGTTGTGACTGAGCAAAATCTGTGCTAGGTGCAAGGGCTAGAATTGGAGATCTTCGGTGATTGTGTTCCGAGCATGTCTGAATAACAGAACCTGTTAAGGATTTGAAATCTGTTCTAGCTACTCTTTGGACGGTCATTTTTCACCAGCTTTCTTCCCTAATCTGAGCTTCCACCAACTGCTCATCTACTGCATCATCATAAATTTGCCCATTCTTGGAAAATTACTTTAACATCACCATAGTCACTATGCAAAAAAAATTTTTTTTAAATATATTTATTTAAGCACCTTGATTACAGACATGATTATAGTTGGGTTTCAGTCATATAAAGAACACCCCCCCTTTCACCAGTGCAACATTCCCATCACCAATGCCCCCCATCTTTTTTTTTTTTTAACAACTTTAAACCTGCAAATAGGCTCAGAGAGGCAAGGACTTAGTCAAAGCCATGCAACTGAGGAGCTAAATCCAACTATTCCCCAAACCCTTCATTTTCTGCAGAATCAAGGGACCAGTGAAGCTGAATCTGCTTATTGGTGGGCAGGTGGACATGACTCAGCGAGAGAAACAGAAGAGTTAAATCTAAGTGCTTCCACTTATTTTAGCAAGAATGGGGAGATGGTTTGTTGCCTGCTCCATGAAGGAAGTGGCAAGCCATTAAACTCACATAGGTCCTCAGCTGCTAAGCTTGTTAAGAAAATGTTACAATAGGGGGAAATTGAGAATACAGGCATCATAGATATTTTTAGTCTGTGCTTTAAGGATGTACATCTTTGGCTTTGAGCACATGGGCTGGTAACTGGATTGATGGGGCTCTTTCTGGGCTCTTTCTCTGTGCTATCTATGAAAACTGTGGCGCGAGGAGAAGGAGAGGATGTCCCAGACTTTCAAATGTGGGCACAGTGAGCGACTTAAGAAAAAGGGTGTGGAACCATAGGATAGTAGCCTTAAAAACCTTATCTGTGTGTGTTACTTTCACCAGCAATTCTGCAATAAGTCATTTGTCTTTCTATGGTTTGGTATGTGGGCGTAATTAATAATACTGTGGTAAGTACATGAAATTTGAAGAGGCTAGATTTTGATACAGTCTTGCACACAGACAGACAGACAGACACTCAGGGCTGAGTATGTGTGGTGAGGGATGTGTTAGCCAAACTAATCAACAATCTAGTTCCACCAAATATATCAAATATCATGTATTATTTAAACACGTACCTTTAGTTGTCATTTATGCCTCAGTAAAAGCTAGAGACATTTATTCAGCCTGTGGATAGATTTATTCTGTTTGTTTGTTTGTTTGTTATTGAGCCACTCCTGGCAATGCTCAGGGCTTACTCCTGGCTCTGCACTCAGGAATTACTCCTAGCCATTCTTGGGGCCATATGGGATGCCAGGGATCTAATCCAGGTTGACTGAGTGCAAGGCAAACAGCTTACCTTCTGATCTATTGTTTCCTGTCCCCAATGGATTTATTCTTAGATATAAGCCATGATAGTGCTACTTGGGAGAAAAAAAAACCTCTAAAACTATGTATCAGCTGTGCACCAATAATTGGTTAAATGACTTGTCCTGTCTCCAAATGGAATTGCATGCCGCTGTCACAGAAAGGCCCGCTGGTGGATTCAGAAATCACATAACTAAGATGTATTTGCAAAAGCAAACAAAACAAACCCCCAGGTTCAGAAAAGAAGTGTTTCCTGTAGCTTGGTGTCCTTAATCTATGGTCAAAACATGGTGCTGTGGATCGTGGCATATCTGGTCTTCCCTGGAAGGCGTATGCTCGCAGCCAATCTTTCAATATACTTTTGTTGTTTTTAAATTAAAAATATTTTTTGGCATTGTCTGGCAGTGTATAGGGCTTACTTCTGGCTCTGCAGTCCTGGCAGTGTTTGGGGGACCATATGAGATGCTAGGGATTAAACTTGGGTAGATGACATGAAAGACAGGTGCTCTCCCCACAGTACTATCACTTTAATGTACTTTTGAAGACCGGTTGAACCATAGAACATACTGCTGATATTGCTGTTGTATTAATTTAAGCCACTTATTTACTTTGTGAGGTACAGCTAGGAAAGGGACCAGTTAGGCTTCACACCAGGGGTCCCACACCCCGCCTCTGGGTCCTTGCACACCCTTTCCTAGCTATGAGCGGAAGCACTTGTAACTTACTGGTTGGTTATACATGTTTCCACAAAAACAGCAGGAGCCCAGATGGAGCACTTGTAACTTACTGGTTGGTTATACATGTTTCCACAAAAACAGCAGGAGCCCAGATGTCCAAGGGCTAGGCCAGGGAGAACGTGTATGTTCCTCAGAAGGGGAATGTTCCGTCTCTGCCTCCCAAACTGGTTCCTTTTCTGTAACACTGAGGCTCTGAGCCAAGAGAGGTCGGTGACCTGAAGCCAGGAAACACAGAGTAAGATTTCTAACAGGAAGAATTACCTTAAGGAAAAGGCATTAAGATCCTGGGAGAGGAGGGGGTAGGAATAAGACTCCAGAACAGTATCTTTAGCCAACTTGGTTAATAGGCAGGTACAGGAAGTGGCAACTCAACCCAACCAGAATCTATTAACATCCCTCAATGTTAGTGCTTGAAATCCACTTGAAAAAAAAAAGTGAACCAAAGAGAAAAACACCTAAAACAAAACAACCAAAAATCTAACAGCACATCAATATCTAGATATTAAATTCTTAGTTCCAAGTGGAGCCCCCTTTGATGGTTCTCTGATTCAAACTGTTTTCTTTGTTATTTATTTATTTATTTATTTTGGTTTTTGGGTCACACCTGGCAGCGCTCAGGGGTTACTCCTGGCTCTATGCTCAGAAATCACTCCTGGCAGGCTCGGGGGACCATATGGGATGCTGGGATTAGAACTGATGACCTTCTGCATGAAAGGCAAATGCCTTACCTCCATGCTATCTCTCTGGCCTTGAATAATATCTTTATTTAAGCACATTATTACAAGCATGATTGTAGTTGGATTCCAGTCATAAATGGAACACCCCCCCCCCTTCACCAGTGCGACATTCCCAATACCAATGTCCCTGATTCAAACTCTTTAATGCATAGTTCTGAGGTTCCATTTTCCCCCTTAGTCTAAGAGACAGCCCTTTATCTGAAGGAATCAGGCTGGGAATATGCTGGAAATGTGAAATATCCTGTGAAAAGGAGGCTTAACTTCTGTTCCCAAGTTCTGCCTCGAGGAAAGCCAGCTGAAGATGGGAAGTGTCCAGAATGCATGGAATCATATGGCTGAGCACCTCATGGAATGAGATCGCAAGGGCCAGTTTGCTTCTTCCCATCCCCATCTCAGAATCTGCAGAGTAGTGGTGGTGTCCTGTTGAAACCATGACAAGTTGGAAGTGGAGCTCAGAGTCTGACTATGTCACTGTTCTCTTGCTGGCTGAGCTGTGGGGTGTGAAGCCGGCCTGGGCTGGGGAGCCAGTGATGCAGCTCAGCGAAGAATTCGGGGTCCAGTGCCAGGACGGCCTAGTGCCTCTGAGGAACAATTTCAGGGTGGCCAGGGAACTTGGAAAGGACAAATGACAACTTCCTGGAACAGAGTGTTCCAGAGCCCAGAGAGGAAAGGAAGCAGGCTGGCCTCTCGTCCTGAATCGTCCGCAGGAATCAGGGGAGGAAAGCTCTGTAGTGGAAAAAGGGGCGCTCTCGGCATGAAGTCACGCTGGGGCGGAAGTGGGGAAATGGGAGGAAAATAAAAACAAACACATGCCCAGCACACATGGCAAATGCGTTTATTTCATGTAGGTGGGAGTGAGGGAAATGCATCAGCAGGGAGGCACAGGGCCAGCAGTGTCCCTGGGGCCACCAGGTCCATCTCCATATCTCCTTGCTAAAATGCACCTGCTTGTTGGATTAACCAGGTCCCTTCCTATTCTCCACCCCAGGGTGTGGTCTGGCGCTTCCTAATAAAGACGCTAGCCCTCAGGTTCCTGGTTTTCCTCCTCTGAGCTAGCTGCTTCTTAGGAGCAGAAGTCTTGCATTCCTGAACTGTTGTACCCCCTTCACCGTGAGTGGATTATTTTCTGTGTCAGCATTGGATTCCAGACCCATGTCTTTCCAATGTTATGGACTCCTGCTCTCTCCCCCAGAACTCAGGGAAATAGGGTGTAAGCAGCACTTCCCAGTCCACAAGGTTTCATCAGCCACCTGCATTGCTCTATCCCCTGGCTAGGGGTACATACTTCTAGGAAAGGCAAGCCTGCAGGCAGGGCTGGGGGTGCTGGGATCAAAGCAGGACTAGTGACTTCGACTACAGGACCACACCCAGTCTGTTTCTGGTTGGGGGCTGCGAAGCCATCACAAAGACATGAATGCAGGGTTCCTGCAGACCCCTGGCAGAGCTGGAAAATCATCAGTTCTGTGTAGCTCCACCTGATGCCCTTTCCTGGACTGCTCAGAAATGCTGGCCAAGCTCTGTGTGCAGTTGCTTCCCTCAGCTGCCGCTTCCTTGGGTTTTTGTTTGTTTTGCTTTTGAGGATAATGAAGTCACTCACGATCATCCTTTAATCCTTGTTGGCTGCATCAGCTTTTTAAGTGATTAACCTCACAATCCTCTTAGGAAGGAAGATTGTGCCCACAAAAAAAGGCAAAATCATCATTTCTTTAGAAGCCAAGGTTCCCAGGGTAAGAACCGAGCAGAAAATCTGGGAGGATGCATGCAGGAAAGCGAAGGAAATGCCAGAGAAGTGTGAGGTCAGCATTGCCTGCAAATGCCACAGAGATGACCCTACTTCCTCTGCTGAGGACAGGCCAGGGATGTTTGTCATGAAGCACAAACCCATCAGAGCAGGGCCCGGGGATGAAGGGGCCACTTGGAGTCTTACCTGCAGGGTCAACTGAGCATGGGTCCAGGCATGGTTCAATGGCATGGGCAGTCCAAGGAAATGAACAGGGTTAGTCCTGACCAGGTCTGGGTTCTCTTCCCCACTCCTGTCCACCTTCTATGATAGTTTCTCTATAACTTCAAAAGCAGGCATAGAACTAATTCATATGTTTGCATATCTTTTTCAGGGCCAAGTGCTTTCGAGGCAAAAAAGTCCTTGGAGATTATGACATCAAAGTGGAACAGGTAAGCACGTTGGAGCTTGGCACTGGGTTATTGCTGTTATGCCCTTAACATCCCTTGTAAACCGTCCCGTGTGAGGTGATTACAGCTCCCAGGCTGCCCACTGTTGACCTGGGGCTGCCTTTTGCAGTAAATTTAGAAATACCTCTGCCTCCTCCACCTGCCAGTTGTTCATTTTCTGTGATCCTTTGCTTCACGATACTGTCGTTAAGAGGAGTAGTGATGCCCTGTTTAACCTGGGTTTGATTTTCTGCATGAAAATGGAAGTCACTCAACATTGTCATCATCACTATTCTCTGCAGTGCACTCTGTGACTTACTCTGGTCCCCATCCATCATTGTATCTGGAAAGAGCAGAGAACAGTTTCTGTTTCATCGCTAGGAGGACAGGCTACTCTACACAGTATCCTGTGCAAAATTGGGCGGGCTAGAGCAGCAGTAAAGTCCAGTTGCCTAAACAAGCTCCCACTATGCTATGTGGAAACATAATGGGTAGGTGCCTTGCCTCAGTTCCCCACTCCTGCTCCACAGCAAAGATGCTGGCAGGTGCAGGGCAGGGAGTCTGAACACTCTTTCATACACTTTGTGCTTCGCTCAGTTGTTCTGAGGTTGCTCGGGGTGAAGGAGGAAACTTGTCACTAGCCATCCAGTGGCTATGAATGTGATGTTTGGGTGGATGACGTTTTGAAGATGAAATAAATAATGCTGAGGCTGACACTGCCGCTGCTCTACAGCAGAAATGTGGCTGGACCAGACTTGTTTCCTGCTGCTTCATATATGCATGTCTGGACACCCTTGCATGCATACACACGTGTGCTTTTGTGCATCTGTGTATGAGTGTGCGTGTAGACATCTATAATGGTGTGCATGCATATATGAATGATCTGCCCTGCGCCTTCTGAATCTCTTCCCTTTACTTTGCAGGCAGAATTTTCAGAGCTCAACCTAGTAGCACATGCCGATGGGACCTATGCAGTGGACATTCAGGTTATCCGGAATGGCAACAAGGTTGTCCGGTAAGACCCGCTCTGCCCCTGGCTCGTTGCACCTATCTTCATGGTCTCCAGCTAGCTTTCTTGCACTCTCAGTTCACATAGGAGTAGAACCCAGAATGAAAGCTGGTGGCCATGATGGCAGAAGAGAAGTGTCTGGAGGGGAAATTTCTGAACGCAGAGCATATGTTGAAGTCAGCAGGATTCTGTTGGGGTTTGAGTGTCTGGCCTCTTCCTGCAGGCGCACTCTATTTTGTGTGTTTGTTTGTTTTTTGGGTCACATATGGCTGTGCTCAGTGGTTACCCCTGGCTCTGTGCTCAGAAATCACTCCTGGCAGGCACAGGGAGTGTGCCTGGGATGCCGGAATTCGAACCACTATCCTTCCTAGATTGACCTTGTGCAAGGCAAATGCCTTACCTGCTGTGCTATCTCTGGCCCCATCTATTTTATTTTATTTTATTTTTCATTTTTGTTTGTTTTTGGGCCATACCCAGTGATACTCAGGGGTTACTCCTGGCTATGTGCCAGAAATCGCTCCTGGCTTGGGGGAATGTATGGGGGGGGGGGGTTGAACTCAGGTCTGTCTTGGGTCAGCCGCGTGCAAGGCAAACACTCTTACCTATGTGCTATTGCTCTGGCCCCCTGTGTTGTGATTCTACTGGATGAAGGAGGCTCTATTTCTTTATAAAATGCTGCAGAGCATCTGCTTGAGCTGACTCTGTTCTGCATGGCTTTGCTTCCATCCGTGCCATGAGCTTGGTGGCATCCTGGGGCTTCTCCCAACTATCTGCCACACAGTGCTGGCCTCCATGTCCCTCTTCTAGGGTGCTGGCAGAAGGGCCTGGGGCATTGTGGGTAGAAGATGTGGTATCTCGGAGTATATACGTGTCCTGGGTGGGCACTTACCATAAGGACCAGGTGGAGCCCCTCGACCCTGAGGAGGCGACACAAGTTCCTGGTGAAGACTCACCTCAGTCTGCAGTGCTCAGAGAGGCTCGGCTTGTGTCTGGGGCCTCAGTAGAAAATGGAACCCAGGCACTTTGGAGACTGAGGAAGACAGATAAATATGTGAGTTGGGGTGGGAGGGCGTGCTCAAAGAGGACAGGTGGCCCTTCCAGCTGTAGGTGGGTGGAGTCCAGGCAGGGGTTGGGATCCTCAGGACCACATGGGAGATGGGCAGAGCAGGAGGCATTTCAGGCTTGCAGGATTTCAGGGGTCTGAGCAATGTTAGGACGGGGGGACATTCTTAGTGCCAAGGACTGAGTGTCTAAGAATGCCCTTTATGGTACTTGAGCCCCCATTTTCACCAATGCACAAGGATGAAGAGGTTGGGGTTCCCCATTCAGGAATATTGCCCCATGATTCAGGCCTGGAAGGGTTTCCAGATTAAGCATCTTGCAGGACACCATCCATGGGATGTCAGCCAGGCCCCAAATTCACTCTCCAAAATAGTGGGGCTTTTCTGAAGTTGGGGCCCCCAAGACGGAGTGGCAGTGATTTCTAGCAGTGTGGGGGCTCAGAGGCAGCCCCAGGCAAACATCCATGCACCAGAAAATCTGGTGTCCCAGAGTTTCTCACAGCCATTATTCAACCCAGTTCCATGAAAAGCTTTGGTACCCCTCTCTGGAAGGCCCCAGAGGCAGAGCAGTGGAAGTGGGGCTCTTTATTCTACGCCCAGCTGCTGAGGAGATCACACTGAGGTATCCCAGTGCAACGTGTCTGTTGTACTGAGGTAATAGTGGTCATAGACATTGGTTGCAGAGGGTCCCTATGTGGGCATCTACTTGGAACAGGAGGGGTCCCAGATGTCAAGGTCCATATGGGGTGGGTACGTGAAGGAGAGATCTCAATCTAAAAGGGTACCAGTATCTCCTGAAGACCTTGGGGACCCATGGGGAGCTGTGTTTCACCCAGAGACAGGCGGGTATCCCAGGCATTCATCCACAGAGCTTCTTGGGTAAGTGCACTCTGCCTGCTTCCTGCATCCATCATTGTTGTCATCATGATTCCAGGCTTTGGAAATGGGGGACAACGTAAATTATGACTCGGGTACTGACTGATGCCCCCCGTTGCCTTTTCCTTCTCCCCAGTTCCTTCCGGCCAGACTTTGTGCTCATCCGGCAGCACGCCTTCGGCATGGCCGAGAATGAGGACTTCCGCCACCTGGTCATAGGCATGCAGTACGCTGGCCTCCCCAGCGTCAACTCACTGGAGTCCATCTACAACTTCTGTGACAAGCCGTGGGTGGTGAGTGTGGGTCCCCACACCCCTCCTAGGAGGGACCCTCCAGAATTATGATGTAGGACCCATCTGTTGAGAGCTGGACTGGTTTTGGGTAGAGTTTTGGGTAGAGTTTCAGAACAGAACCTTCGCATATGTCACCTGTAGGCCACCTCACCTGCAAAACAGACCTTTGTTTGGCCTCACAGTAGGACCCGAGATTCTGTGCCAATGTCCCTGGCCTCAGCTTCAAGCACCGTCCCCGCATCCTACCTGTAAATGATTTGCTTGAAGAGTCAGAAGCCTGGCCACCAAGGGGTTGTTGATCAGGGTATGCAGGACAGTCCTTCCACTCACCAGCCTTCATACAAGACTGTCATCCAGCGCCTGGAGTCTTGTGTGCACTGGAATAACGATAATATCCCAGTGCCCTCTGCTTGGAGGTCTCGTGAATGAAGGAGGGGGGGCCCAGTGGACACCTGTGTTCTGGAGTTGTCAGCCCTGATTTCTCGTGACCCTTGAAGTCACCACAGTTGGAAGTTTCAACCAAGTTGGAAGCAGCAGCATTCCTTACAGAGAGAGAAACAGGACCAGGAAGGAGCAAGACTATGCCAGTTCTGAGCCCATTTCTCCTGAGATCCTTTCCTAGTGTGAGGGCAAAGAATGGGGAAAAAAGACCCTCTGCCCCTTCTGAGGCTGGTCACCAGGCTCCTGCCCTCCCCTCTCCATCTCCCTTTCTTCTTCCCCTCCTCCCTCTTCCCTTCTTTCTTCTTCCCTCCCCATTCTTCCTCTCCCTCTCCTCCTTCTCCTCCTCCTCCTCCTCCTTACTTCCTGCCTCTCCTCTCCCTTTTCCTTTTCCTTCTTTCTCCCCTTCCCTCCCCAGCCTTCTCCCTTTTCCTCTTCCTTCTCCTCCTTCCTCCCCTTCTCCCTTCTCCATCCTCTTCCTCTCATTTCAACCTTCTTCTCCCTCTCCACTCCCCTCCTCCCTTTCTTCTCTCCACTTCTCCCCTTTTCCTTCCTTTCTCCTCTTTTCCCTTTCACCGTCCTCCTTCTCTCCTTTCTTCCTCTTCCCATGCCCTCCTCCTTCTTTTCTGTCCTTTCCCCCTCTTCCTCCTCCCTCTCCATATTCCTTTCCCTTCCTCCTCTTCCTTTTCCTCCCCTTTCCCCACCCCCCTTCTCTGCCACCACAGCAGCCTTTGGTGAATCTGTGCTCCAGCAGCTGTGTATAAGGTTCCAGGCTTAGCCTCTTCTATTTTGGAGCTAGGAGGTCATCACTAATTGGAGACCCACCTGGGGGCCGGAGAGATAGCACAGTGGTAGGGCATTTGCCTTGCATGCGACTCACCTGGGAGGGACCTGGTTCAAATCCTGGTATCCCATATGGTCCCCTGGCCTGCCAGGGGCGATTTCTAAGTGCTGAGCCAAAAGTAACCCCTGAACTCCATTGCGTATGACCTCAAAAACCAACCAACCAATTAATAAGTAAATAAAGTTTAAAAGAAATAAAGAGACTCACCTCTTCTGTTCCTGACTTTTGCTGCCCCTGGATTCAAGGCTGTCCTGTTCCTGCAGAGCCAAGGCATGTAAGAGCAGGCATCCCTGAGGTTGAGGAAGGAGCTGCAACCTTCAACCTTTATCTCTTGTCTCCTCATTTCTCCTCAGCTGAGACTTTCCCTCCTGCTCCTACATCCCAGTCCCCACCTCAGTCTCAGTGCCTCTAAGACTTTGGCTCCTTCTTAACCACAGGCTCACCCCCTGAACCCATTTTCTCAGCCCCCCCCCCCCGGTCCTTTGTAAAGGAGGCCTAACAGTTACCCCTCAGTTTTGGGTCTGGTTAAGAAATGATGGTGGAAAAAAGTAATACTGGTGAAGGGTGGTGTTCATTCAATGAACATTTTTGTAACCAGTGTGTTTAAATAAACAAACAAACAAACAAACAAATAAAATAAATAGATTTCCTGCTTTGTGATCTAGAACTGCTTCAGGAGCCAACTGGTAGGTAAGGCCGTGAGTGACTCGGCCGTTTTATTGCTGTTCTGAGAGCTGCCTCTGCTGAGGATTTCTAGTCACATTCAGCTTATCCCGTTGTTCACAGGAGTCTGTGGCTCCCCAGCTGGACTCCAGGTCCTCCCGCCAGCTCTGAGATATGCTGTCGCCTCCTTCTGTCTCTCAGTGGAGGGGACAGATGTGAGGACCAGGAGGGACGGATCAGATCCCTCTGAGAAGATGAGGTGGGCTCAGTGTTTCCACCTTCCTAGACTGGGCTGGCAAAGGCTGTGCCTTGCAACTGTACCTGAATGCATCCGTTCAGTCCATGGAGGGGCCAGTGAGGGGCCTTGGGAGCTGCTGTGGGCCCAGGAGAACAGGTTTCCCAAGAAGGCAGATACCACCAAGCCTTTGCTGCTGCCAACTTAGCAGAAATCTTGGTTCTCATTTTGAGCTTTCTTAATTTTTGGAGATGGAGGCAGTAGCGTGAAATGAAAGCATTTAAAAATATTTTTTGTCATTTTAAAATGATTTTTTAAAATTGAGTCACTGTGAAAAACACAATTACAAAGTTGTTCATGATTGAATTTCAGTCATACAATGGCCAACACCCTTTACCAGTACACATTTCCGGCCACCAATGTCTCCAATTTCCCTCCCCTTCCCTACTGCCTACTTCTATATGACAGATCTCTCTCTCTTTCTATCTCTCTCTCCCTCTCTCTCTTTTCTCTCTCTCTCCTTCTCTCTCTCTTTCTCTCACTCAGTCTGCCTTTCTTTAAATTTCCTTTTAGATATTGCAGTTATTTTTTTTTGTTTGTTTTTTTGGACCGCACCCAGTGATGCTAAGGGGTTACTCCTGGCTATGCGCTCAGAAATCGCTCCTGGCTGGGGGGACCATATGGGATGCCAGGGGATTGAATTGCGGTTCGTCCTAGGTCAGCGCGTGCAAGGCCAACGCCCTACCACTTCTGCCACTGCTCTAGCCCCTAGATGTTGCAGTTTTTTTTCAAATACTATTACTGAAGGGGTATTATGCATATCACATTACCTTCTTTCAGCACCCAGTTCTTGTCCAGAGTGATTGCTTCCAACTATCGTTGTCATAGCAGCATTTTGATTCCAGGAGGCATAAAGATTGGATCGCGTTTTCAATTTGACCTGATCTTAAAATCTCATTACTTTCAAGAGGTCTTTCCTGATTCACAGGACAAAGGCTCATCGAGAACAATCTTTCTAGCCATTGCCAATTCCAGCGCCAGGTCCCAGACTGCATATTCTCCTGGACATGAAGGAGCTTGGCCTCACTAGGCATCCGATTTGTTTAAGTGGTGGCTGAACTCTTGTCTGTCTGTTTCCCTGAAGCCAGAAACTGGAAGTCTGGCTCTCTACTGTGGGCAGGCAGACCTGCAGGAGAATGGGGGGCAGAGGTACCCCAGTTTGGTGCCTGGGAACTGGCCACCATTTTGGTCTTGGCTGATCTTTTTGGTTTTTCTTGGGGGGGGCACACCAGGGCTTTCTTCTGACTCTTTGTTCAGGTGTCATTAAAGGGCTCTGGATCAACCTGGGATCAAACCAAACACCTTCCACTGGATTTCTTTCTGGCCCAAGACCCCAGTTTTCCAATGAGTCAGTTCTTTCTCTCCCACACATTAGCCCCTGTATGAATATCATCACAGAGGACAGGGCTGGAGGTTTAGAGAAATGGTCCAGGCTTCCTGTTTTCTGACACAGTGAAGGCAGGTTTGATCCAACAACTGTTGTTCTAGCAGTTTCAACTGTTGGCGACAGTATGCGCTAAGCCCCAGACACTCCAGGGAAAATTCTGGGTCACCTTGGCTTCTAGTGAGTATGTGAATATGCCTAGCAGGAAAGCCTGGATTCCTGGGGAAGTGTGTTTGCAGTCTCTGCAGATCCTTTGAGAGGCAGAGGGAGCCGCAGCATGTCAAGCTCCGAATATACTTTGACTCCCACATCACCTGAGCCAGTGAAGTGACCTCTCAGGACCCCAAGTCTTCACTTAGGAAATGTGGGCACACTGGGATGTGTGCCCAGGGGTCCTCTAGTCCTGACACTGGCAGCATTCCCTGGGGGAGCTGCCTGGGATTCTGATGGAGCTGAGATGGGGACTCAGTTCAGAGACAAAGTCTCAACCTTGAAGTTCCGCTGACCGGCCAGTCCTACTCAATTCCCACAGCCCCTACACCCACCATCTCTGCAGGGGCTACCTCAGCCTGCACACACCATCCAGCATGCAGTGCTTTGCAAAAGCAGCAGTGTCCTTAGTCATCTCCTGGGGCTATGGTTCGAGGTCCACACCCACACTCACCCCTCCAACTATTCTTTGCAGTTGGATGATTTCAGACAATGGCTCTGTCCTCTTTGCGCTCACATGTCAAACCTCTTTGGCCTCATCAAGTCAAGGGAGCTTGCTCTCACTTCTGCCTCCAGAGATAAAGTACCTGTTTACTGATGGGCCCCTCATCCATCCTCACAGGATGGATGCACAAAGCCTTCAACAGATCAGCAGATTCTTGTTTGCTGGAGGCCATAGGCAGTGCCAGGGATCAAACCCAGGTTGGCCACATACAAGGCAAACACCTTTTCACTGGATTTCTCTCTGGCCCCAAACCCCAGTTTACCAATGAACCCATACTTTCTCTTCCTCACACTTGCTCCTATATCAACATTCTTACAGAGAATGGGGCTGGTTGATTGGTGCTTGGGAAGTTGGTGCCAGCAGCTTTCTTTTGTTTCTCCTTCACAGTTTGCTCAGCTGGTGGCACTTCACAAGTCTCTGGGAGGAGAAAAGTTCCCGCTCATTGAGCAGACATACTATCCCAACCACCGAGAGATGGTAGGTGTCCTGCTTGCCCTGTCTCTGGGTACCCCAAAGTGTCTCAGCATTTCAGGGACTGTTGGGGATCAGGGGTTGGAGATGGTGGACTTGCTTTTGTGGGGTCAGAGTTGCTGGATTTTAGTAGAACCAGAACCCCAAGGCCGATCAGAGGAGGTCCTTGACTTGGGGAGATTTTCCAAGACCCTAGGGTCTCTGCCATTCTCCTTCCATGGGATCAACCCACTCCACACTACTGCCTCAGCTAGGCCAGAGGCTCCTTCTACACCACTAATCCCAACTCAGCTAAGTAGCTCTATTCTGTGTTACCAAGATTTGGTTATAGACCAAGTGGTCTAGCCAGTCTGGGAGCTAGTGGATAGAGGTGGCCGGGCACTTCCTGGGCTGTTCATAGGGAAGAAGCTGCCTGGGCCACTCTCAGTCCTAGAAAGTGTTTCCACTGCCCATGATGAGGCTCAAAGAAATAGCCAACAGTGATGGACTGGGCTAGGGAAAGGAGTGAGTGGGTGAGTGAGTGAATAAATGAATGAATGTGTGTGTGTTTGTGTGTGTGTGTGTGTGTATGTGTGTGTGTCTGAGAGTGTAAGTTAGAGCCTGAGTGTATATATCTGTTTGAATCTGTGTGTGTGAGTGTGTGTCTCTATATGAGCGTATATATGAATCCATATGAATCTCTGGTTCTATATGTGTACAATGAGCCTTTGTGTGTGTGAGTCTGTATATGAATGCATATGTGAGCCTATCTGTACCTATGTGTGTGTCTTTGTATAAGCCTGTGAGCCTGTGTTCGTGAATGTTTGAGTCTCTATGTGTGAGTGGTTGTGTATGTAGTATTTGTGTGTCTATGTGTGTGTTCTGTGTTTCTGTGTGTCTATATGTGTCTGTATGAATGTGTATGTGGAGGGGACACACACACACACATGTCCTCTTGGTAGACACTCAAAGCACAGGGCCCTGTCCCTTCAGGCAGGTCTGGGACTCTGATCAAAGCCCTGACTGGACCCAAGGCTATTTGGGGATGGAGAGATAGCATGGAGGTAAGGCATTTGCCTTGCATGCAGAAGGTGGTGGTTTGAATCCCGGCATTCCATATGGTCCCCCGAGCCTGCCAGGAGCTATTTCTGAGTTGTAGAGCCAGGAGTAACCCCTGAGCACTGCCGGATATGACCCCAAAACAAAACAAAACAAAACAAAAAGGCTATTTGATTGCTGACTTCTGTCAGCTCCTGTGTGTGTGTGTGTGTGTGCGTGCTCGTGCGTGCATGTGTGTGTGTGTGTGTGTGTACTCTAATCTAGGGGCTTTGAGGCCCTGGCCTCTCTGTGCCTCTCTGTGCCACCACCTAAGGCTGAACCCCTTGATATCCAAGGTACCATGAAGCTCTTTACATAGCTGCAGACCTGCCTGGGCTGGACCACAGCACCCCTCAGGGAAACACATTTGGGCCACCTGGAGCCATCAGCCAGCATCTGTTCCATCCTGAATCTGTCCTCAGCAAGTTCATTATGGGGGATGTGGGTGGGGTCTATCCAGAACGTTCCACCGGGACTAGCCTCTGAATACCTGCCCATAGACAGGTCAGGACTCAGCCCCAGTTGACAAAGCTCTGCTGGGGATGAGTTTGGGGTGTTGGTGCACAAAGAAGGGAGAGTGAAATGAGGAGAAAAGGGCAGTTTGAGTGCAGGAAACAAAGGCCCCATCCAGCTCATGTTTTGTCTTTGCATTCAATTTGAAGCAATGAGTTCTTGAGATGGAACAAGTATACAGGAGGGTCGCAGAGAAACTGACTTCAGCTTTGCTGCTGCTACTCTCTGGGCCCTGGCTACTCACTTGGTTTGATTTTGCATTTTATTTATGTATTATTTATTGTTTTTTCTTTTTGTTCTTGTGACCGAGGTTGGTTTTTCAGGCCATGCTGGTCCTGAGCTTCAAGCTGACCTCCATGTGGTTTTGGGACCTAGTTTGGGTTGGCTCAATGCGAGGCAGGTCCCTAAGTCCTGCGCTAGGTAGTTTGCTGAGCTGAACCAAGGTGAATATTGAGCTCTAACCAACACACAGGCACCTCAGGCCTTTTTTTTTTAACATTACAAGCTGGAGGCTTAGACTGGTCTCTTCAGGGTATCCCAGTGAAGTGGCTGATGGCTCCTTCCTGTCTCTCTATTTTCAGCTGACGCTGCCCACATTTCCTGTGGTGGTGAAGATCGGACATGCTCATTCGGGCATGGGCAAGGTAAGACTGGGGCCTGCTGGCACTGCAGGTTGGGGGACAGGCCACTTGCTTTCTCCCTTGAGTCCTGTCCAACAAATGCAGCTCCTCAGTCCTGGGAAGAGAAGAAAGAAAGAGTCTGGGGTGGGAGTGGGGAGATATGGAGGGATACCCCGGGCTCTTGCCCTCTGTTTGTAAACATGGAGACATTGCTCTCTCCCTCTCTGTCTTGCTGCCACATTAGGTCAAGGTGGAAAACCATTACGACTTCCAGGACATCGCTAGTGTGGTGGCCCTCACCCAGACCTATGCCACAGCTGAGCCCTTCATTGACTCCAAGTATGACATTATGGTGCAGAAGATAGGCAACAACTACAAAGCGTACATGTGAGTGGAGAATCCCCTCACCAGCTCCACCCTCCCGAGTGGCTGCAAAGTCTTACGTCCCCCTGCTCAGAGCAGAGAGGTAGCCCCAAAGTCAGGTTGCCCTGACCCAGATCCTTTAATATCAGGGGAGAGTCGGTGGGGGAAGAAAGTAAATTCTGGGGCCAGAGCCAGAGTCTAGTAGGGAGAGTCCTTATCTTGCATGTGCCTCACCCAACTGTGATTCCTGGCATTCCATAGGGTACCCCGAGCACTGCCAGGAGTGATTCCTGAGTGCAGAGCCAGGAGTAACCCCTGAGCACTATCAGGTGTGACCCATAAGAAGGAAAGAAAGTGAATCCTGACCTCACTGGCCCCTTGGAGCCTCTGGTAATCCAGCAGGACATATGGCTTGGTCCCTCCCAGCACTTTTCAGAATTTTGTTCTTACTAAGTCCTGCTCCACTAGCAGTACTGGTGCAGGTTCCATGCACATGACAGTGGTCCATGAGCCATGAGCGGCAGCAGTGCCCCTTCTGCTCACACCTGCCCAGGCAGCTTCTGTCAGAGAAAGGGGAATAGGGTGGTCCCAAGGGCCATGGTCAACTGTGATGGAGCATGGATACTTCTTACTTATCCTGAGGCCAGGTGGGTCCCTAGTGAGTGATGACTTTGACCTGCCCAAGAGGAGCTAAGATTGGTACATGCCAGTCCTTAGCAGCACCAGTCATGACAGCCACGAGCCTGCTGTGGCCCTCTCTGTGATCCTCCTCCTCCTCCTCCTCATCCCTCCCCTGCAACCTTCCTCTGTCTCTCCTCATCTCTCTTCCTCCTCATTTCTCCCCTCTACGTCTCCTCCTCTACGTCTCTCCTCTTCACTTCTCTTTCATTTCTCTCCTCCTTAGCCCTTCTCCATGGCCCTCTCTCTATTCCTCCTCCATATATTCCTCCTCTACCTCCTCATCTCCCTGCCTCACCCCTCCTCCTCTCCCTCCTCTCTGCATACCTTTACCTTGTTCTTCCTCATTGTCCCCCCTCTTCATCCCTCCTCTGTAGCTTCCAGCTGTGTTACTCTGAGAGGTGGTGTGGGTCAGGAAAGGCTTCCACAGCAGGAGCCGAGGTTTTCTCTTCTTCTCACTGAGAGGATCAGTCATCTGGCTTTTCTGCTCTGGTAGAACCCCAGGCCCTGTGGCACAGACAGGATTGTTGAAGCTGTGGGGGCAGAGAAAGGCGGAAGGCGGTGGAACACACCAGTGAGAGTTCTAGAGCCACCTTAGTACCCTGACTGGGTTGCCCTGTGGCTTTGAGAAGCCTAATAAAATAAAAGCCAAGTGCTGTTTGTCTGGGTTCGAAACCAACTCACTGGGAAGGGATGCTATTAACTGTTATGTGGGGACTGACCCAGTGTGTGAGGGACTCAGTCAAGATTGTTATTTTGGAAGAGATATTTCCCCTGCCAGGGGATTGCTGCTGGCCCCTATGTTTGCACAGCCAGAAGGAGGCTCAGATGAAGTGGTCATCCCAAGGTCACTACTCAAGAGACCCACAATCTGCACCTTGGGTCAGGACAGGGCTCTGGGGTGGGATATAGGCTGTGCCCATGGATGTGAGTCTTGAGGTCTAGGTTTATTTTGCACTGCAAAATGAACACACAACTAGGCCAGTAACCAGCCTACTCAGTCCTGGACTCGCTGACCATCGGCAGCAGCCAGTCAAGAGGAGTGTGAAGACCTGATTTCTCCATCTTCACTCAGTGAATGAGGGACATGAGGTAGCAAGCAGTTCAAATCACCCTGGTCATTCTGTGGAACACAGCCATGCTCTCGTGAAGAGAGACGGTTTGTTTGTTCCACAGTTCCCAAAAGGAAAATGGAAATCCCAAATTCATGATCCAGGGGATGCTGTTCCAGTTATGTCATCCTCAATAAATAATCCACATAAATATGAAGGCTATAAGAGG
Organism: Suncus etruscus; assembly: GCF_024139225.1. Lineage (NCBI taxonomy): Eukaryota > Metazoa > Chordata > Mammalia > Eulipotyphla > Soricidae > Suncus > Suncus etruscus. The sequence goes on along the minus strand of NC_064867.1, from coordinate 33,229,596 downwards.
CAAGAAACTCACACTACAAGCAGTTCACTAATAAGCCAGTTGGTTCTACCCAAGGAACCTCAAGTCTGGGGTAAATAAAGCTTTATCTCTCTCTTTCCTGCCTCCCATTTATTCAGCTCCAAATAGAACTCCTCCCACCCCGAGAGGAGTAAAAACAGACAATGAGAACAGGTACAAATGAGAACTATTACAAAGATCTCTATTTACCATACTACTCTTGAAGTTGCTGGGAAGCAATGGGGAGAGTGAACCCAGGCTCAGGAAAGTTCTGGAAAAGTCAGGAAAGTTCTAGAAAGGTTGACCGTGTGTCTGGAACAAACCAAGCACTGTGTGGCTCAGCCACTGGTGATGCCAGTGAGGTGTTTTTTGTTTTGTTTTGATTTGGTTTTGGTGTTTGGTTTTGGGGCCATACCCGGTGACTCTCAGAGGTTACTCCTGGCTATGTGCTCAGAAATTGCTCCTGGCTTAGGGGATCATAGGGGACTCTGGGATCAAACCGCATTTGGTCCTAGGTTAGCACGTAGCAAGGCAAATGCCCTACCACTTGTGCCACCGCTCGGCCCTGATGCCAGTGAGTTTTAGCATTCAAGTGGCATATGGACTCACACACAGAGGTAAACTCAGATAAATAGAGAGGTAGTGGCAAGCTTGTGAAGAATGTGCCAAGTCTCTACTGTTATAAGAAGGATTATGAGGTTAGATGACCTATAGAGAGGCACCCTGGAGCTTATAGAGTATAGGGGTGTTGCTGGGGCTCATGGCCTGTCCTGTCCTGTCTCGGATGCAGGAGGACATCCATCTCAGGGAGCTGGAAGACCAATGCTGGCTCTGCCATGCTGGAGCAGATTGCCATGTCGGAAAGGTGAGTGACAAGCCTGCCTGAGATGGGGTGGAGGTTCCATCGTGGGGGGTCACCGCAAGTGCCCACCAGGTGTGGAGATAGACTTAGACACACCTAGAAGTTGTGAGATGGGAGTGGGCAGTATGGCATCCACTAGCCAGGTCAGACAACTGTGGGCCCAGGCCACAGGCAGGCTTGAATTCCTGATGAATCAGGCTGCAGGGTGGAGGTATATGGGGGTGGACAGGGCTGCAAGCTGGGGATACAACCCACAGCACAGGTCTGCAATGCACCCCTGCACACCTGACCTGCTGTCCTCTTCAGGTACAAGTTATGGGTGGATACCTGCTCAGAGCTCTTTGGTGGCCTGGATATCTGTGCCGTCAAGGCCGTTCACGGCAAAGATGGGAAAGACCACATCTTTGAGGTAAGCCTGGCCTAGGGAATGGTCCAATGACCCAGTCTGAGCTGGGTCCCCAAACTGGGGATATTCTCTTATGTCCTTCCAGCAATGGGCCAAGTTGGAACCTCTGTGAGTGGGGCTCTGTGTGTCTCTGAGCTGTAGGCGCCAAGGCCTAGACTGACTCCTTCTTGGGGACAGCAGCAATGACTTGACACTGCTGGTCTCAGAGAAAGGACCTAGGGCCTTGGCTAGTCAATCCTGAGGGAAGTTGGTCTAGTGCTGGAGCTGAAAGCCACAGAGTGGACAGTGCTCCCTGCAACCTGGACTCAGTCTTAATATGGTTCTTCCCTCTGCTTCCTTCAGTGGTCCATTTTCTGACTGGCTGTCTCATGCCACCTGATGTGGGATTATGGGATTTGTCTGTCTCTATGTCAATCAACTTCCACATGGTTTTTCATTGGATGTTATTCTCTGAATGCAGCACCTCTGATTGATAGTGAAACGGGATAGTCTCACCTTCTAGGTGTGATGCTTTTCCAATTCACCATAATGGTTTACACTGAGGATAAGTTGTATTGTTCAGGGCTGTTCTCCACATTTCTGATGTATTGTGATATGTCAAGGTTTTCTAAAGGGAAGTCCACATAAGTCTGTAATTTTTTTCACCTTGTTGTTTTCATATTGACACCCACCAAATTTCATCCTCAAGGGGATATCAGAGGGTGGCTGAATCCTTCCCATATTCCTGCCCTGCTTGCCTTGGTTGCACGTCCCGTTGGCCAGGAATGAAGGCAGGTTGGACCTCTGGTCACTTCTGAGTCTCATGCCTCTCTTGTTGGGCACTTGGACTCCTTGACAGTCCATACTCACCTGTCTGCATGGACCCCGCTTTCTCCTTCATGGACCAGAGAGTGTGCCCAGAGAGGCCGAGAAAGCAGATGCCTAGAGAAGGACAAAGTTAATGCTACACAGGGAGACCCTGGAAGCACTGAGGCTTCCTGTATGCGGGCAAAGGCCTGGTCATTGGGTGGCCACAAGGGCTGGGGTCAGAATTCTGGGAGGGAGATGGGGGAGGGACTCCCTAGTCCTGCCCATAGCAGAGATGATCTCTTACCATCCCCCTCAAGCCTTGGCTGATCCCCTGCCCTGCCTTGAGCTGCCCTAGCCATGCCTGGGCCCAGGATATGGGAAAGTGTACAGACTGTGGCCTGCGTGAGTGTCCACTTCCCTCTTTCCACCTCTAGGTCATGGACTGCAGCATGCCGCTGGTTGGTGACCACCAGCTGGAAGATCGGCAGCTCATTGCTGAGCTCGTGGTCAGCAAAATGAACCAGCTGCTGAGCAGGACCCCTGCCCTGTCCCCTCAGAGGGCCCTGACTACCCAGCAGCCCCAGGTAAGCATCTGTGATGGGTAGGATTTAGGGAGTTTGGTGCCACGGTCATGCCCCTTTCCAGAGCTGTCCCCACTCCAATCCCCCTCTCTAGGGAGCCATTTGTGTGGTAGAGGATTGGTAGCTGTCTCGGGTTGTAGTAGTGGGTGGGGCATTTTATTATGTTTCCTTTAACTATTACTATGATTTAGGTTAATTCAGCCAAGTGTGAGCCACTTGAGTGGCATGTGTCAGCATCAGCATGTTAAAGACAGGCCATTGAGTGTTGGCCAACTGAGTGTTTTGTTTTCTAAAAAGAGGCAGATCAGAGGAATGGAGTTGGGGAGTTCAGTTCTGTTCAGCTCTGTGTAAGAAAAATCAGGTAGATAATGTATAAGGACTATTTCTGTAGCAAATCACCAAAGCTAAAAAACAGTAGAATTGGCCAAGTTAAAAAAAAAGAAAGATGGGATGGGAAGCTGCCAAGTAATGCTCAGGTATATGTGTGCATGTTGGGGGGGCACTCTCAGCTTTCCTGGGCAGTGGACAATGCTGTCCCAACACCCTGCTGTGCCATGCTGCTCGGGGTCAGCAGAGGTAGAGGCTGCCAGGGCCATACCTAGCAGTGCTAGGATGCAAGGGTTGTACAGAGCATGCCAGGAGTTGAATTGGGCATCAAACACAGCTTATGTCTAGCTTTTTCAAGTCTTTCCCACCAGCACAGTGAAAATGTGTGGAGCAGAGCAGGATGCTTCCACCATGGGTGGTAAACGAGTGTTGTACAGCTGAGATAACAACTGGTTGAGGAGTTTTAACTGGGGCCACAATTGCTCTTGTAGGTGACACTCTCACCCTTGAACCACTGACCCAGGGCAAGTCTGTTTTCTGTACTTCAGCAATGAGACTCTGGGGAACCCTAAGGGGTGACTAGGAGAGCAAAGCTTAGTGATGAACCACCAGAGATCTAAGAGAGCAAAGTCCCTTACTTAAGTCTCACCCTTAGCTTGAGATGATCAAAATATTTTCTTGGAGTCTGGTTTGAGGGGTGTGTGTGTGTGTGTGTGTGTGTGTGTGTGTGTGTGTGTGTGTGTGTGCGCGCGTGCGTGCATGTGTGTGCATGCTACATGAGATAATACTCAGAACTTACTTCTGACTCAGTATGCAAGAATTATTCCTGGTGGAGCTTGCGGGGGAGAAGCACAGTATATAGGATGCCAGGGATTGAACCTGGGTCTATTGCTCGCAAGGCAAGTACCTTCCGTACTATATTATTTGCTGTTGTCACTTGTTCGCTATTCTAGTACCTCTACCTCAAGCTATTGCCTTCATCTTGCCTCTTAGCATCTGCTTCTCTCTCAGGGCCTAGAAAGGCTGAACAGGGATTATTCCCACCTCTAGGGTAGTGACAATCACCCCCTTGTCCGCTCTAGCCCTGGTCGCTGTACAGAGACTCCCTGGAAGGGGCTGATCTCGAATCCAGTGAGATTCCCGCAGCGCTTTCCTAACTATGTGCTATGCTTCTGACCCCTCTTCAGGAAGTCAGCCCCTCTGAAGTAGGAGGACGCTGTACCCACGGAGTTAGGGGTCCTGCTTAACCCCAGCCATACCCAACCCACTTGGCGACCTCTGAATATCTCTTTCTATCTTAGTGCCTCTCCAGCACCACAGAGACTGAAGGATCGGTTGAACCAAACCAGAGGAATCACGAGATCTCCTCTGAGGATAGTTGAGGAAATGGTGTCTGAGACTCAGTAACATATGGCATTCTCAGAACTGGTGCTACCCACGCAGTATTTCGGTGCTTTTGTGGCACAGTCTCATTCTGTGACTGTGACTGTCAGCAACAACAGCTCAGTTGTTGCAATGAGATGGTGACTAGAGTCCAGGCAGGCAGGAAACATAGGAGAGGAATGAGGAGCATCTCTATGTGTGGGGACTCATCAAAGCCCAGGGCTCAGCTGCTCTCTGCCTCCACCAAGAACCAGGACCCTCCCAAGCTGACTGCTCTGCCATCCATCAAGTGATCAGAGAGAAGGACCATGTCTCAGAGTGGAGTCACTAAGATAAGTTCTGAGAGATGTTTTTTTTTCTCCTGGGGTCACACAAGATGCAGCACATGCCCAGCTGTGGTATCTGAAGACATGATCCCACCACTAAGAGCAAAGCTGAGAGTCTGTCAATCTTCTAGAGTCTGTCTGAAGGCCCCTGGGAGGACACTGGTCTCCCCATAAATGAAGCCAGAGGAAGCACAGGGCAGTGCACCCAGACCACAGATTGTCCTCCATAGCTACACAGACAATATTTAAGGTCTGGGGTTTGTCGGGACACTTGGTGTCAGAGACACACAGACATTCTTGACTCCTGATCCTCTTGGACTCCCATGTGAGTCCCATCTCCATAGAAAATGGATAATTCTGTGACACGGGAAATCTGAAGTGTGTACAGGTCACTTCCTCCCAGGAGGTGGGGACCAGGGCCAGCCCTGCTCTGGCTGTGTGTGTGTGACTGAATCCGTTTGGCAGCTGTTGCTCAGAAATGCTCAGTCCCTCTGAACAGGGCTCATGTCATCTGTTGGTATTTTCCACAACAAGCACAGGCCTTGCCTAAAGCACAGGTTCAAAACTAGCTGAGTCAACATTACTGGGACCAGGAGCCCTGTTGCCCTTCCATTGTGTCCATGTGCAATAGGAAGGTCACCTGGATGGGCTCTCATGGGCACAGATGGGTGTGCCAGCCTGGGGATGAGCCTCGTCCCCTACCCACAGGACCATAGAAAACCATGGTCTACCATATTTAGCAGAGCACCGCGCCTTGGTGCCTGATTCTAGTATTTCCTTGATGGTCACATGGCCATGGCTGTGATTGATGAGTTCTACCTATGTCACTGCTCAGCTGTGGAACCCTCAAACACATCTTATAATCATTGACTGGCTCTTTGGTCCACACAAGGCTGCCTTTAAGCCCATCTCCTCTGCTCTCCAGACCCCACCTCCTATTGCTTTCCAGAGCCTACTTTTTACTCACCATCATAGGATTACCTCCATTACAGAGTCACCCCTGCACCCCTCAAACTTTCCTTTCCCTGATATTTTTTTGGTTTGGGGCCACACCTGTTGATGCTCAGGGGTTACTCCTAGCCATGCGCTCAGAAATAGCTCCTGGCTTGAGGGGACCATATGGTACACCGGGGAATTGCTTGCAAGGCACACGCCTTACCTCTAGCACCACTGCTCCGGCCCCATCCTTTCCCTGATTTTAAGAGAGTTCTTTGTTTTGTTTGTTTTTTGGGCTACACCCGGTGACTCTCAGGGGTGACTCCTGGCTATGTGCTCAGAAATTGCTCCCAACTATATGGGACTATATGGGACGCTGGGGGATCAAACCACTGTCCGTCCTAGGTTAGCGCATGCAAAGCCAATGACCTACTGCTTGCACCACTGCTCCGGCCACTTAAGAGTTCTTAAAAGGAATCTGGGGGACGAGAAAATTAATTCCCTGACCTTGTCAGCAGCCAGTGTCCCCCCAATTCTAGAAAACAGCACTGTAGGAGGTGGGCCCAGGCTGTGGCTGTGCCAACTGAAAGGAAGAGGCACTGAGATGTTACTCAGATTTCTGTCAAGGCTGGGAGAAGAGCAGCAAAGCCCTGTCCAGCTGCTGCTCGCTTGCTGGGTCTCTGCAGAGCTGTTCTGAATCCCTCCCTAGTCACTGGATGGTGTCAGGAGAGCGTTCTCAAGGTGGCAGCGACATCTGGTGGCCCATGATGGCAAAGCCTGTAGGCTGTGTCCTTCCATCTCTTCATCACCCCAGGGCTGTTGCCAGGGGCTCCTGGAAGTCCAGCTGGACAGCATCAGCAGTGGGTCCACACGCTCACCTCCCACCACAGCACCCTGACTCTGTAGCACCTCAGTGACACCCCAGGTCCTCCGGGTTTCGGATGCTGGGGCTTTCTGCATGGCCAAAACCAGGTGGAACAGTTTAAATGATGACATTGTGGAGCAGAGAAGACCCCCCCCCCCCCCGGGGGTGCTGATTCTAGTCTTAGGGCAACAGGGTCAACAGGATACACCCTCCCATTCCCTGGCATGAGGCTGGAAGGCTGGGGCTATAGGGGTTCATGCCCAGTGGTACAGGGAGGCCTTTATCAGGGCTGCCTTTGGGGAGAGTCTAGTAGTTGTGGGCAGGCAGGGTTGAGCTCAGGAGGGACCTCTGTGTTGTGTATGTAAATATTTTAGGGGATTACTATGTTACTCACCCTAAACTGATTGGTGATTGTGCCCTACCCTAAGGTGTGACCTGGCATTCTGCCCCCACCCTAGGGTAGTACCTGATTCTGCTTCCACCATTGGTTGGTATCTGATCCCACCATTGGGTGGGTGGTACCTGATTCTGGTGGATAAAAACAAGAGTCTGTGGAAGGCCAGGGCTTTTTGGCTGGAATGGAAGCTGAGTCTTTGGACTTCAGTTTTGTCTTCCGAATAAAGCGAATATTTCCACAAGCCTGACTGTCTGTGAGCTGTTTACCCGCCGTTTCACCTCAGAACCGTGGGCTAGACAGGGTGGCAGACGCGTGCTCCGAGCTGGAAGAAAAAGGCCTCATCCTCCATCCCACCATCAGTCAACCTCTTCAGGGGCTGACTTGCTACACCCCTGGAAGGTTTTTAGGGAACCGCCCTGGAAAGTGAGGGCTGCAGCCTGTGAAAGAATGGGTGGTTCCCCTGGGGAAAGACTGTGTGGAGAGTTTGGAGCAGAAGGCCCAAGGCCCAGTGCCTGTCACCTCAAAGCATCCCAAAGATTAAGTCTTTGTGAGTAAGGCCCATTCCTCTGGAATACAAGCGCCTCTCATCAAGAGCCGGGCAGGCCTCAATGGGTCTCAGTGAAGGGCCAGCGGTAAATTTAGGCCTTCCTGCTTCCCACAGCTTCCCACAGCAGGGTGACTTTGGGGAATTGGATCCCCAGCGAGTGGAGGCTGGAAACGGGAGCCATGGAGGGCAGGTTGAAAAACCCCAGTGACCAGCCCTGCAGGGGAAACGGCCTATTTTGGAGCTTTGCTTGGCTGTAAGGGACATCTTTAATCACTCGAGCTGACACGGTGACCTCGGGTGACCGGCCCGCAGCGCCCCTATAGGCCCTGGGGGTGGACCCCCGGGGACCTGGCTGGAGCTCACTGGTGGGGGAGGCCCATGAGTCAGCCCAGGAGTCCCCTGCTTTGCTGGGGCCCATCAAGAGGGAGGTGGGCACCGCAGGCAGGCGTGACCCCACAGAGATCCTGAGTGGCTGTGAGTGAGTCTGCCGTGTGTGTCCTTTGCTCTCACTGAACTGACAACCTCCCAACCGCATTCCTTCCTGCTGCCTCATCCCCCTGGGGGGGGGGGGCTGGCTGGGGAGTGTGGCCTAGGGGAGCTGATCAGAATAGTTCTGTGCAGCGTCCCTGTCGGCAGGATCCAGGGCCTGAGACCCTTTCTCAACTTCCTGTCTCAGTTGTGCTGAGCAAGCATAGGACTTCTTGGGGTGGAGAGTCAGGAGTAGGGTGGGGTGGGGGGCTGGACTCAGGCCAGTAGCTTCCAGAGGCTGAGTCACTCTGTCTTTCTTCCTTGATGCTCCATCCTGCTGGGACCTCAAATAGCACCCCACCCTGCCTCCCTGTCTCCTGGGATTCTCAGGAATGGCAAAGGAGAGGGGGCCTTGAGACCCCAGCCTCTGACTGAGTGAGCCCTGAGCACAGAGCCAGGAATCGAATTGTCAGCAGTGGCTCCAAAACTTTAAGAAGTCATGCAAATGAATAAAGGGCTGAGGGCAAAGTTACCCAGGAGCTCAGCACTTACCTGCCCCATTCCTGCCCCAGTTTAGCACCTCTGCCTTGGCCTATCTGCATTAAACCCTGGGTCCCCTTTGACAACTGTGCTGGGCTGTGGTAGCATGTCCCAATGTGACCTCTCAGAGACACCCAACCTCCCCTAGCTGCATCTGACTGAGGACAGCAGCAGCGTGAATGAACCCTTACTACATCCTCACACCGTTCCCTATGTTTTGGACTGTTTTCTGGTGTTGCTGTAGAGACGTGTGTAGCTGTGTTTAACTCTGCACTCGTGTGCATGTGCGAATAGGTATGCACACACCTATGTTTATGAGTATTGTGTTCATGTACATGTATATGACATGTACCTCTGTGCACTGGACACACACCTGTCTACGTGCGTAGATATGTTCATGACCATGCGCCCATGTGTCTTTGTGAGTCTGGACACACATGTCAGTATGTGTTGTGTTTTTTGCATGTGCTTCACTCTCACCTGTTGAAGAGAACACAACTCCCTGAGGGAAACTTGCACCCAAGTCTGACTGTGAGTGCCGGCTGTGGCCTGGCTACTGACCAAACTGTGGCGGCGACGCCAGAGTCTCCAGACTGCTGTGGAATGTGGCGTCCTGGGCGCCTCTTGGGGACTGGAGACAGCTCCCATGGTGGCCAGGCCCTCTTGGGAATCAGCTCTCAGCTACTATAGACATGAAGCCCGGGCAGAGCCAGCATGTCCCAGCTGCGCCAGGGGCAGCCCTGGGGGGGACATGTCTCCCCCTGAACCCTGGGAATCTTCATAGCCTTGGTGAAGCTGGGGGCAGGAGAAGCTTGTCAAAGGCTGTCACTGGGGGTGCTGCTGGTTAAGGGTCTGAGGGGGTCTGGTTTCCGGGCTCTGATTGCCCCTGTGGATTCTGCCATCGGTGCTGTATTCATCTGGGGTGTCTCCAGGTCTGTTTGGGACTCTCGGCTCCTAGGGCTATGAGTGTGCCTGAAGGAATATTCTCTGGTCCCAGCTCATGCTCAAGTCTGCAAGAAGGTGCCCACTTGCCTGGCAGCCTCTCCATGGCCTTCACAAGAGAGCATCTTCCTATAGGCCCAGTGACCCTTCCTTTCTGTCACTGCCATTTTTCACTGCACTCTTCGATTCGTGCCTGTCTCTGAGAAGAGCTACCCTCTGGAATGGGCCTGTCATACCTGGTTCCCGACAACCTACAGAGCAGGGCCCCTGAGGGCTACGTCATTGCACAGGGTGGGACTGTGAGAGCAGGAAGGGCCAGAGCCACACAGCGGGAATCACTGCCCATGCCAGAGATCTGGTGAGGAAAAGATTGGCAAACAAAGTCACAAAGCTGGTGAGTGACAGGCGAGAGAAGCTCACCCAAGGTCACCCCAATCCTAAAGCTCTATCTCCGTGTTCTCTGGATTCTCTTCTACATAGTCCTGTGGCCACATGCTCCGGCCTTTTTGTCAAAACAGCCAGGGAACAAATCGGGATTCTTGGGGGGAATGAAGGCCTTTGCTTTGTGTTCCATGGAGTCTACTTTGTAGCCCCAAGCCTGTCTCCAATGCAGTGTGTGTGTGTGTGTGTGTGTGTGTGTGTGTGTGTGTGTGTGTGTGTGTTTGCGGGCGCGCAGTGCTCGAGTGGTGCCCACAGGGCCCTGGTCTAAGGAACATGAACACTTTCCTTAGCATCCAGGATGTAATGTGGGTTAGAAAGAAGGGGCCTTTCCAACTTGCTGTGGGTGGCCAAATCAGAGTGCAGACTGGGAGGGCAGGGGCATGTGGATGCAACAAGAAGATGCCAGTTCCAAAAGTAGCCTGAGAAATGTGCATGCAGACTGGTGGGCATCATGCCTACACATCACATTCCTGGGTCTGGGCCACTATGACTAAGGGAGCTCAGACAACCAGGCATCCACTTCCTTGTTGGAGCTACTGACATGTTGATGGTGATGGCATGTCCAACACAGACAGTGCCCCTCCTGGCAGTACTCACAAGTATGTAGAGCAGTTCAGGGACAGGGTCAGATGTCTGAGGGGCGGGCACGAGGAGAC